>NW_026510719.1:0-300000 GCF_027579735.1 Bombina bombina
CTTACCCAAAAGCACTTAATCAGGTTGTGTTATTTATTTTCAGCCAAGCCAAACAAAATCAATTCAAATATCACTGGAAAAATCCTTAAAACATTTCCATATAATATTATTATCATCTTCATAATTTATTTATAAAGTACCAATATATTCCACAACAGTTTGGCAATAGCTGCATGATAATAGAATAATACTTATAATTCTACGAAAAATAGATGTGCACAGCGGAAAAAATTTTTTGGTTAATTTCGGACCGATTCAGATTTTTTCGAATTTCGGTTCGGATTAAAATAAATTCGGATGTATTTGTTTCGGATTTGATTCGTAAATTTGGAAGTTCGGTATGTGTTATGTTGATTCAGATGGTTCCATGTCCATGGGTATTCGAATGTAACAAATAAATCCGAACGAATTCGTATTTATTTGTTACAAATGCATTTGGAATTGGATTAGTTTAGTTTCGTTGCTAGGGTAATTCGGAAATTCGAATAGATTGTAATCTCCGAATTTGGCAGATTTGTGCGAATTTCGATTCGGAACAAAACACACATGTCTAATGAAAAAGGGTAAAAGACACAGCGCGGGAATTATCATCTAATGTACATCACCTTCATCTACAGTTAATGAGAGTCTACAGCTCTGTAGTTCCTTGTTTGCTTTTAAATGATACAATAAAAGTTACTTTTTATTCACGCTTGAAGACTTTTCTCCTAAAACTGTATTTAAAAGCATTCTTTTAAGAATCGTTTGGGAGACGCTCGTCATGAGAGCCCTGTTATTCTATCGATATATTCTAAAAAAGTGGGCTGAACCTCTTTATGCTGACGAGTTGCGACGTGTCTCCTATAGGATATCATGGGGATCACAACTTCAGAAAAAGTCCGCCAACATCACCACTGAGCTGTAGGGGGGGGCTGTCTTTAAAGAGCTGTTATGTAGGGGGAGCCATTTTTAAAGCGTGTTTACACAAAATACACTGTGCATTCACGAAAATAAAAAAGGTTTTATGTGTAGAATCACTTTTGATTATGCATATGTTTATTCAGTTTTACTTGAATTTAAGGAGCCGTTTTGTACCTACAGGGCAGGTAGGCTCCTAAGATTAAAAGCTAAAGCAAGTGCATGGGTAGTTGATAGAGAAGGTGAGGGGTCCGAGGTGAGAACCATAAGAAAAACAGGTTGATGCATTACAAATCTGAACACCTGAGATGAAGGAAAGGAAATTCCAGAGAGTAGGTGAAGCTCTACAAAAGTCATGAAGACTATAGTATTACTTACAGGTTAACTCCCACTCTTCTACCTACCAGGAGTAAGTACTCATATTTACATTATAATAAAAAATAATAAGTATATCAAATATCAAGTACCAAATATAAATTTGCAAAGACAGAACATGAAATGATTTTGCCATTCTTTTTATTGTACAGAATAGGAAAATTGCTACAATGACATGCCCTCTTCTTTGTTATGAGGATCGGCTCTGAATTAGGTGAGGCAAACATATGTATACATGTTATCATCATCACCAGCACCACCTTAAAGGGACAGTATACTATAAAATTGTTTTTCCCTTAATGTGTTT
Source organism: Bombina bombina (assembly GCF_027579735.1). Taxonomy (NCBI): domain Eukaryota; kingdom Metazoa; phylum Chordata; class Amphibia; order Anura; family Bombinatoridae; genus Bombina; species Bombina bombina. Next base: position 1,580 of record NW_026510719.1, read on the forward strand.
TAAATTACTTTTTTTTACCAGCTGCAGAGTATAAAATGTATGAGATTTGTTTTTTTTAAGGCTTATTTGTGTATATGAATTAGCTGATTTTGTGTTTTGAAGCCACAACCTAATAAAATGGGTTGAGCTTGTAGGTATACTCAGATCTCATTACTTTATCACATTGTGTACATATACCTGCTTCTTTATCTTATATCTGTCCATAAACCAATCACCAATACTTGGAGAGAATAATGGAAAATTAACATTTTATTACCTTATCTATTCTATACCCCACTGGGAGTGTAATTTCTTCTACTGGCTGTGTTAATACAGCTTGGCCTCGTGGCCAAAAACTTTCCGGATGGGTCGGGGATACCACAGGCTAAATAAACTAATTAAAATGCCAATATAAGGTTAATGGAAATACTTGTAAACAATTTAATACATTCCAGCAGGTAAAGTGGATCATTGATAACAAATTAAAGGGGACAACATTTTTGAGTAAACTGTCCCTTTAAGCAACAGTTAGTTTAAAAAAAAAAAAAAAAAAAGAGAATACAAAATGTTGTTGTTTTTTGGTAGAAACAACCTAGTTTTGCCTATGAGATAAGAGGCTGCATTTAAATGATATATTTCTGCTTCCTCATGCAAGTCACATGGTACAGAATAAATACAGATTTGTATAGAAATTAAATTACCTGATATGAAAGTACACAATATTTCCATGTTGATCTATGTGAATTTTCCCTGGTAGACAAGAGATCTTTTGCTCAGCTTCTTTTGTCAGCAGTCTTTTACAAAGAGAACATCTAACAAGAAACAACAAGACTTACGTTTTTAGCCCAACATTTATAGCATTCTAGGAGTTTTTGACAAAAATAATCAATTATAAAGAAAAAACATAAGTACAGATGTTTATATGTGCAATATTATCTGGGAACTATATGATTAATACAACGTAATTGTACAAATTGCACATTCTAGTGCTACAACCAGCTCACTAGCTGTCCAGCTAGCTAATAATCCTTTGTATATCCATTTAAAAAAAACTCTGCTTCAAACTCACTCCATGAGGCCCATTTATCAAGCTCCGGATGGATCTTGAGGGCCCGTGTTTCTGGCGAATCTTCAGACTCGCCAGAAACACAAGTTATTGAGCAGCGGTCTAAAGACCGCTGCTCCATAACCCTGGCCGCCTGCTCTGATGAGGCGGACAGGAATCGCCACAATTCAACCCGATCGAGTACGATCGGGTTGATTGACACCTCCCTGCTGGCAGCCAATTGGCCGCGAGTCTGCAGGGGGCGGCGTTGCACCAGCAGCTCTTGTGAGCTGCTGGTGCAATGCTGAATACGGAGAGCGTTTTGCTCTCCGCATTCAGCGATGTCTGTCGGACCTGATCCGCACTGTCGGATCAGGTCCAACAGACATTTGGTAAATCGGCCTCCATATCTACAAAAAAACAAACCTCAGCTTTAAGAGTAGCTGATAGACTTTGCTGCTTTTTATACAAAAGGGGTATATTCTCCCAAACCCCATTTAATAAGCAGACTTGTCTAAATTAGTAAATACAAGGTAACAGCTATAAATCACTAAAAACAGCTTTTAATTTAGAAAAGGTTTCTCAGCTGGTAAATACTTTGAGGAAATGGGTCATACAAATTGGACTGTATCCTGAACCAGCGGGCTAAGAACTGTATCTAAACAAGAATACAGGGCTATTTGGTCGCACACACTTTTTTTTTTAATTTTAAAAAAAGGTATTGGGAGAATATACTGCAATGGAGTAAAGTGCTAGCAAGACATTAAAAAAACCTCTTCATATGCATCTAGTTAAACAGTCACATGTTTCATATAGTAATACTCTAGTTACCTCAGAGTGTTGTACTGTATTCAAGTCCAACCTTGTCCCTAAAGCTGTATATTGGTAACCTTGCTCTTAGTTCTGTCATAAAATGTATATCTGGCATACAGTCAATCGAAATGCCTAGTACAAAAAAATCAAATCTTGTACAAAATACACTTGTGCTCGGATCATTCCTAATGCCAGTTCTTGTACTCAATCTTGTATGTATCAACATAACACCATAATTCATTCATATTCATCTTCTTATAATAGATTATTGTATAATATAGTAAACAAATTCTCCATAACTCCTACTTTAGGAAAAGTTACAGCATTTCTTTTAAATAAAATCCTTTTTTACTTTCCTCTTGTCCCTTATTCTAACTGGCTTACTGACAATATCATTATTTTGAGCGGTATAGGATCAATCCTGGTGTGGGGATTTTTACGCTAGAATATTATCTTATTTATTTTCTACACTAGAATGTCCCTTAAAGAGACAGCCAAGTCCAAAAAAAAAACTTTCAGATTTTAAATAGGGCATGTAATTTTAAACAGCTTTCCAATTTACTTTTATCACCAATTTTGCTTTGTTTTTTTTTTTTTTTGTATTCTTAGGTGAAAGCTAAAACTAGGAAAGCTCATATGATAATTTCTAAGCCCTTGAGGGCCTCCTCTTATCACGTGCTTTTTTATTTGCTTTTCACAACAGGGGAGAGCTAGTTCATGTAAACCATATAGATAACATTGTGATCACGCCCGTGGATTGTGGCAGACACTGCACTAATTGGCTAAAATAAAAGTCAATAGATAATAAATAAAATGTCATGTGATCAGGAGGCTGTCAGAAGATGCTTAGATACAAGTTAATCACAGAGGTAAAAAGTATATTAATATAACTGTGTTGGTTATGCAAAACTGGGGAATGGGTAATAAAGGGATTATCTATCTTTTTAAACAACAAAATTCTGGTGTTGACTGTCCCTTTAAACTAAAAGGGACAGTAAAGTCAAAACTAAACTTTCATGATTCGGATAGAGGGACCGATTCATCAAGGGCCGAATGGCCCCTGATGCCCCTGTTTCCGCAAGAGCCTTCAGGCTCGCCGGAAACAGCAGCTATGAAGCAGCGGTCTTAAGACCGCTGCTCCATAAGTGGTACGCTGCCTCTGAGGCTGCGGTCTGCAATCTGCCCGATCCTATACGATTGGGCTGATTGACACCCCTTGCTAGCGGCCGATCTGCAGGGGGCGGCATTGCACAAACAGTTCATAAGCGTATGCTGTCGCCATTCATCGATGTCTGTCGGACATGATCTGCTGAGCGGATCATGTCGGACAGACCAATGATAAATCGGCTCCATATATGTTGGAGCTTCATAAATAAAGTATAATAATAATGGGACCCCCTGCTGCACCAATGGTAGTTCCGCCCCTGAGCAGCACATATATGCCTCGTCATTGGCTCACCTGGTGTGTTCAGCTAGCTCCCAGTAGTGCACTGATGCGCCTTCAACAAAGGATACCAAGAGAATGAAGCAAACTTAATAATAGAAGTAAATTTGGAAGTGGTTTAAAATTGTATGTTCTATAAGAATCATGAAAGTAAGATTTTAGTTTCATGTCCCATTAATGCTGACAATGTTTTTCTTCATTTGTGCCTGTTTGTGGCAACTTGGGGGATGCACACATATCCCTCCTGTCATTGGCACACAAGATGTGTTCAGCTAGCTCCCAGTAGTGCATTGCTGATACTTCAGCTAAGGATATCAAGAGACTGGAGCAAATTTGATAATATAAATAAACTGGAAAGTTATTTAAAATTATATTATCTGTCTGAATCAATACAAAATGTTGTGGTTTTGTTTTGGTTTTAATATTAACTATAAAGTAATTTGTCGATCAATATAAATGTTGATTACTTGTTTTAATAAAATATTAGTGGAGTATATACTTTGTCATTTTTTTGTTTACAGTCTGATATAAATACTAAGTTATATAATGAAAAAACATAATTTATGCTTACCTGATAAATTTATTTCTCTTGTAGTGTGTTCAGTCCACGGGTCATCCATTACTTATGGGATATATTCTCCTTCCCAACAGGAAGTTGCAAGAGGATCACCCAAGCAGAGCTGCTATATAGCTCCTCCCCTCACATGTCATATCCAGTCATTCGACCGAAACAAGACGAGAAAGGAGAAACTATAAGGTGCAGTGGTGACTGGAGATATAATTTTAAAATTTAGAACCTGCCTTAAAAAGACAGGGCGGGCCATGGACTGAACACACTACAAGAGAAATAAATTTATCAGGTAAGCATAAATTATGTTTTCTCTTGTTAAGTGTGTTCAGTCCACGGGTCATCCATTACTTATGGGATACCAATACCAAAGCTAAGTACACGGATGATGGGAGGGACAAGGCAGGAACATTAAACAGAAGGAACCATTGCCTGTAGAACCTTTCTCCCAAAACCAGCCTCCGAAGAAGCGAAAGTGTCAAATTTGTAAAATTTGGAAAAAGTATGAAGTGAAGACCAAGTTGCAGCCTTGCAAATCTGTTCAACAGAGGCCTCATTCTTAAAGGCCCAGGTGGAAGCCACAGCTCTAGTGGAATGAGCTGTAATTCTTTCAGGAGGCTGCTGTCCAGCAGTCTCATAGGCTAAACGTATTATGCTACGAAGCCAAAAAGAGAGAGAGGTAGCCGAAGCCCTTTGACCTCTCCTCTGTCCAGAGTAAACGACAAACAGAGAAGAAGTTTGTCTAAAATCTTTAGTTGCCTGTAAGTAGAACTTCAGAGCACGGACCACGTCTAGATTATGCAAAAGACGTTCCTTCTTTGAAGAAGGATTAGGACATAATAATGGAACAACAATCTCTTGATTGATATTCCTGTTAGAAACAACCTTAGGTAAAAACCCAGGTTTAGTACGCAGTACTACCTTGTCTGAATGAAAGATCAGATAAGGAGAATCACAATGTAAGGCAGATAACTCAGAGACTCTTCGAGCCGAGGAAATAGCCATCAAAAACAAAACTTTCCAAGATAAAAGCTTAATATCAATGGAATGAAGGGGTTCAAACGGAACACCCTGAAGAACTTTAAGAACCAAGTTTAAGCTCCACGGAGGAGCAACAGCTTTAAACACAGGCTTAATTCTAGCCAAAGCCTGACAAAAAGCCTGGACGTCTGGATTCTCTGCCAGACGTTTGTGTAAAAGAATAGACAGAGCGGAAATCTGTCCCTTTAGCGAACTAGCGGATAAACCCTTTTCTAAACCCTCTTGTAGAAAAGCCAATATCCTAGGAATCCTAACCTTACTTCATGAGTAACTCTTGGATTCGCACCAATATAAATATTTACGCCATATCTTATGGTAAATTTTTCTGGTCACAGGTTTCCGAGCCTGTATTAATGTATCAATAACCGAATCCAAAAACCCACGCTTTGATAGAATCAAGCGTTCAATTTCCAGGCAGTCAGCCTCAGAGAAATTAGGTTTGGATGGTTGAAAGGACCCTGAATCAGAAGGTCCTGCCTCAGAGGTAGAGACCATGGTGGACAGGACGACATGTCCACTAGGTCTGCATACCAGGTCCTGCGTGGCCACGCAGGCGCTATCAGAATTACCGATGCCCTCTCCTGTTTGATCCTGGCAATCAGTCGAGGTAGCAACGGAAATGGTGGAAACACATAAGCTATGTTGAAAACCCAAGGGGCTGCTAATGCATCTACTAGCACCGCTCCCGGGTCCCTGGACCTGGATCCGTAACAAGGAAGCTTCGCGTTCTGGCGAGATGCCATGAGATCCAGATCCGGTTTGCCCCAACGACGAATCAGTTGAGCAAATACCTCCGGGTGAAGTTCCCACTCTCCCGGATGAAAAGTCTGGCGACTTAGGAAATCCGCCTCCCAGTTCTCCACGCCTGGGATGTAAATCGCTGACAGGTGGCAAGAGTGAGACTCTGCCCAGAGAATTATCTTCGAGACTTCCAACATCGCTAGGGAACTCCTGGTTCCCCTTTGATGATTGATGTAAGCCACAGTCGTGATATTGTCTGACTGAAATCTGATGAACCTCAGTTTTGCTAACTGAGGCCAAGCTAGAAGAGCATTGAATATTGCTCTTAATTCTAGAATGTTTATTGGAAGGAGTTTCTCCTCCTGAGTCCACGATCCCTGAGCCTTCAGGGAATTCCAGACTGCTCCCCAGCCTAGAAGGCTGGCATCCGTTGTTACAACCGTCCAATCTGGTCTGCGAAAGGTCATTCCTTTGGACAGATGAACCGGTGACAACCACCAGAGAAGAGAATCTCTGGTCTCCTGGTCCAGATTTAGCAAAGGGGACAGATCTGAGTAATCCACGTTCCATTGACTGAGCATGCATAGTTGCAGCGGTCTGAGATGCAGGCGAGCAAATGGCACTATGTCCATTGCCGCGACAATTAATCCGATTACCTCCATGCACTGAGCTACTGATGGGCTTGGAATGGAATGAAGGACACGGCAAGCATTGAGAATCTTTGATAACCTGGACTCCGTCAGGTAAATCTTCATCTCTACAGAATCTATAAGAGTCCCTAGAAAAGGAACCCTTGTGAGTGGTAACAGAGAACTCTTATCCACGTTCACTTTCCACCCATGCGACCTCAGAAATGCTAGAACTATCTCTGTATGAGACTTTGCATTCTGAAAACTTGACGCTTGTATCAGAATGTCGTCTAGGTACGGAGCCACTGCTATGCCTCGTGGTCTTAGTACCGCCAGAAGAGAGCCTTGAACCTTCGTAAAAATTCTCGGGGCCGTGGCTAACCCGAAGGGAAGAGCCACAAACTGGTAATGCCTGTCTAGAAAGGCAAACCTTAGGTACCGATAATGATCTTTGTGAATCGGTATGTGAAGGTAAGCATCCTTTAAGTCCACTGTGGTCATATATTGACCCTCTTGGATCATGGGTAGGATGGTTCGAATGGTTTCCATCTTGAACGATGGTACCCTTAGGAATTTGTTTAAGATCTTTAAGTCCAAGATTGGTCTGAAGGTTCCCTCTTTTTTGGGAACCACAAATAGATTTGAGTAAAATCCTTGTCCCTGTTCCGATCGCGGAACTGAGTGGATCACTCCCATGATTAAGAGGTCTTGTACACATTGTAGAAATGCCTCTCTCTTTACTAGGTTTGTTGATAACCTCGATAGATGGAACCTCCCTTGTGGAGGAGAGGTTTTGAAATCCAGAAGGTATCCCTGAGATATAATCTTCAACGTCCAGGGATCCTGCACATCTCTTGCCCAAGCCTGGGCGAAGAGAGAAAGTCTGCCCCCCACTAAATCCGTCTCCGGATAGGGGGCCCTGTCTTCATGCTGTCTTAGGGGCGGGAGTAGGCTTTCTGGCCTGCTTGCCCTTGTTCCATGACTGGTTGCCTTTCCAACCCTGTCTGTAACGAGCAGTAGTTCCTTCCTGTTTTGGAGCGGAGGAAGTTGATGCTGCTCCTGCCTTGAAGTTACGAAAGGCACGAAAATTAGACTGTTTGGCCTTTGGTTTGGCCCTGTCCTGAGGAAGGGCATGGCCCTTACCTCCCGTAATGTCAGCAATAATTTCCTTCAAGCCGGGCCAGAATAAGGTCTGCCCTTTGAAAGGAATGTTAAGTAGCTTAGATTTGGAAGTTACATCCGCTGACCAGGATTTAAGCCAGAGCGCTCTGCGCGCCTGTATGGCGAATCCGGAATTTTTAGCCGTAAGTTTGGTTAGATGTACTACGGCATCTGAAACAAACGCATTAGCTTGCTTAAGGGTTCTAACTTTGATCAAAGCCTCATCCAATGGCGCTGTGCGAATCGCCTCTTCCAGAGACTCAAACCAGAATGCCGGTGCAGCCGTGACAGGCGCAATGCATGCAAGAGGCTGCAATATAAAACCCTGTTGAACAAACATTTTCTTAAGATAACCCTCTAATTTTTTATCCATTGGATCTGAGAAAGCACAGCTATCCTCCACCGGGATAGTGGTACGTTTGGCTAAAGTAGAAACTGCTCCCTCCACCTTAGGGACCGTCTGCCATAAGTCTCGTGTGGTGGCGTCTATAGGAAACATTTTTCTAAATATCGGGGGAGGGGAAAAAGGCACACCGGGTCTATCCCACTCCTTACTAATAATTTCTGTAAGTCTTTTTGGTATAGGAAAGACGTCAGTACACACCGGTACCGCGTAGTATCTATCCAACCTACACATTTTCTCTGGAATTGCCACCGTGTCGCAATCATTCAGAGCCGCTAATACCTCCCCTAGTAACACACGGAGGTTCTCAAGCTTAAATTTAAAATTTGAAATTTCTGAATCCGGTCTCCCTGGATCAGAACCGTCACCGACAGAATGAAGCTCACCGTCCTCATGTTCTGCAAATTGTGACGCAGTATCAGACATGGCTCTCGTGTCATCAGCGCGCTCTGTCCTTAACCCAGAGCTATCGCGCTTGCCCCTTAATTCGGGCATATTATATAATACTTCTTTCATAACATTAGCCATATCATGTAAAGTGATTTGTAAGGGCCTAGATGTACTTGGCGTCTCAATCTTACGCATCTCCCGAGCGGGAGACGCAGGTACTGACACGTGAGGAGAGTTAGGCGGCATAACTTCCCCCTCGTTGACTTAGCAATGAAACTAGCAAGCTTGGAAATCACTTTCAATAAGTTTACAAGCAATATAAAAAAACGCTGCAGCAAGAAGTGTATTATCAGCAGAGGATTGCACCCATTAGCAAAAGGATGATTAACCCCTCAATACCCAAAACGGATAAAACGGATATCAATTAAGATTTAACGCTTTTAATCACAGTCCAACACACTGTCACAGATCTGCTGTGACTGATTACCTCCCTCAAAAATGAATTTTGCAGACCCCTGAGCTCTCTAGAGACGTCCTGGATCAAGGAGGAAGAAGCAGGAAGACTGTGCTAGAATTTTAACTGCGCAACAAGGCACTAAAACAAGGTCCCTCCCACTCCTATTACAACAGTGGGAGCCCTGATATAACGGTTTCTATGCAGAAAATATATGTTAGCCATGTGGAAAAAAATCATGCCCAAAGAGATTTATCACCAAAGTACCTCACAAAAACGAATAACATGCCAGTAAACGTTTTATTAAAAAACAACATTTTCCAATGTCATGCAAAGTTATCACTAAGCCTGCTACCAGTCGCTACCACTGCAGATAAGGCTTAAGTATTATTTCAGTTTTAACAGTATTTTCTCAGTCAAATTCTAGTCCCTAGAAAATAACTCGACTGCGCATACATTTATCAGCCTGATACCAGTTGCCACTACTGCATTTAAGGCTGTACTTACATCATACGGTAACAGCAGTATTTTCAAAGTCAATTCCATTCCCAGAAAATAATGTACTGCACATACCTCATTTGCGGAGGACCCCGCATGCTATTCCCAGTTTCTGAAGTTACCCCACTCCTCAGAATGTCGAGAACAGCCAGTGCTAAGATCATAGAAAAAAACGCAGGCAGTTTCTTCTTCCAAATACTGCTTGAGAAAGAAAAACAGCACACTCCGGTGCCATTTAAAATAACAAACTTTTGATTGAAGAATAGTTAAGTAAAAACTCCAGCTCCTCTCGCGACCTCCTTCTTTGTTGAGGGTTGCAAGAGAATGACTGGATATGACATGTGAGGGGAGGAGCTATATAGCAGCTCTGCTTGGGTGATCCTCTTGCAACTTCCTGTTGGGAAGGAGAATATATCCCATAAGTAATGGATGACCCGTGGACTGAACACACTTAACAAGAGAAACTTCACTTACCTCTTTATATTGCTAAAAACAAAAGAAATATACTTAAAGGGACATCATAACCAAATGTTGAAGCACTTGAAAGTAATGCAACATATCTGTAGAAAAGGTAACTAGAAAACATCACTTAAACATCTCTATGTAATAAAGGAAGATATTTTACGTCAAAATGTCTCATCCCATCTTAAAGGGACTTTATTCAGCATACTAGCTATAGAAACTTGCAAGGGAGTGTGCATCTGGTATGTACAAGCACAATCATGTTGTTATTTCCCTATTCAGTTTAAGGCATTTTACTATGAAATCTCATGATATTTCAGTGAAGTCTCATGAGATCAAACTAAAGCAAAGTATAGCATCAGCAATGATGAAGCTGATTGGCTGGATTTTTTTCAACCTGCAGCTGACAGTAACTGGAGGATAACTGTTCAAACAGCACTTACTCAGTTATGCTGCATCAGTATCAAGTGATTAAGCCTATGGGTATTATGTCCCTTTAATGACTGCAAAACAAAATAATGTCCCTTACATATAAATATACTGTGATTTATTGGCATTACACTCCTACTCATTTGGAGTCCCACAAGGCTCTGTTTTGGGTCCCTTGCTTTTCTCTCTCTATACATCCTCAGTTGGAAAACGTATAGCCTCCTTTGGCTTCCAGTACCACTTATATGCTGATGATACCCAAATCTATCTTTCCTCTCCTGATATCTCTCCCTCCTTACTCAACCAGATTTCCAACTGCCTCTCTGCAATTCCTATTGGATGTCTTCACACTACCTCCAACTTAATCTGTCCAAAACTGAGCTGCTTCTTATTCCCCCTCTTTGAGACATCCAACACTTGACAATGCTCTAATGGTCGGAGACTCTATTCTCAATACCTCACCCCAGGTCCGCTATCTTGGGGTCACACTTGACTCAGAACTCACATTCAACCCACATATACAAGCGCTTACCAAATCCTGCCGTGCACACGTACACAACATTTCCAGAATTTGTCCCTTCCTTACTCAAAAAACTACAAAAATAATAATTCCTTCCCTCATTTTCTCACGCATTGATTATTGCAATCTTCTTCTAAATGGCCTTCCAAAGCACCGCCTCTCCTCCATACAATCTATTATGAATGCTACAGCTAGACTCATCCACCTAAGTTACCGATCTACATCAGCTGCTCCACTCTCAGTCTCTACACTGGCTCCCCATACACTCCAGAATACAACTTAAAGTATTAACCCTAACTAACAAAGCACTCAACAGTCTAACTCCCAACTAAATTTCCTCTTTCATCTACAAATATTCCCCATCCAGTTCTCTTTGATCAAACTCTGACCTACGTCTCTCTACTCCTGTTATCTCTACATCCCCCTCCCGTCTCCAAGACTTCTCACATGCTGCTCCTGTCCTCTGGAACTCTCTACCCCGCTCAATAAGACTGTCTCCAACCTTGTATAGCTTCAGACGCTCCTTGAAAGCATATCTATTCAGAGAGGCTTTCCATCTCTCACCCTACCAAAATAATTATTCAACTGCCTGACTCACTGTAGCAACTACAATCCATGTGACAATCCAAGCTACCCCAAACCTTATGTCTCTGCACCCTCAACCTGTAGACTGTGAGCTCTCCGGAGTAAGGCCCTCTTCCTCCTGTACTAGATTTGTTTAGTTTGTTATGTTTTGTATTTTATCACAAATCCTTGTCATTGTATACCCCTATCTTTGTACCCAGCGCTATACAATATATATATATATATATATATATATATATATACACACACACACACACACACATACACACACAGTAATGTCATACACAAATTTAAGTTCCAACACTGCAAGCACATGCTAAAAAGTAAAAGGTAAATAACCAATAACAACATGCACATTTTTTAATTTAAAGAAAAAAATTAAAATACAAAAACGTACCTATAGAGTGTTGAAGCGTTTGCCGAAGAGTCTTTGTTCTTGTATTCTGGATCAAACAATCTTTCAATTTTCTTGCAGAATATTTTGCTAAAGAGAAACAAGTCCATGCTTAGATACAGCTTTGGCTGTGTAGAATATTAGCATCTATTTTTTAAAAGTACAAACGAAAATAAAAATAACTGCGCCACACTAATAATAATATCAAGGAAAACAGTTTTTTAGATTATATATATATATATATATATATATATATATATATATATATATATATATATATATATATATATATATATATATATATATATATATATATATATATATATATATATATATATAATAAAATTAAAATTGTCATTAATCATTTTTTAAATTGAGAAATGATAGATGCTCTATATATAGCAATGTTCCTCTAGCAACATAAGGTAAAATTATCGCATTTATGATTACCAACTACAATTCTAAATGTAGTTATATGACACAGAGGGTCACTTGAGGAACAGAAAGGTAATTCAGAGTGATAACTATTTTAAGTACCCTTTATTACCCATTCCCCAGTTTTGCATAACCAACACGGTTATAATAATATACTTGTAACCTCTGTGATTACTTTATATCTAAGCCTCCGCTGACTGCAGCACTACATCACAGGAAATAGTGCTGCCATCTAGTGCTCTTGCTAATGTATAACATTAGTACTACATGACAGGAAATAGTGCTGCCATCTAGTGCTCTTGCTAATGTATAACATTAGTACTACATAACAGGAAATAGTGCTGCCATCTAGTGCTCTTGCTAATGTATAACATTAGTACTACATGACAGGAAATAGTGCTGCCATCTAGTGCTCTTGCTAATGTATAACATTAGTACTACATGACAGGAAATAGTGCTGCCATCTAGTGCTCTTGCTAATGTATAACATTAGTACTACATGACAGGAAATAGTGTCATCTAGTGCTCTTGCTAATGTATAACGTTAGTACTACATGACAGGAAATAGTGCTGCCATCTAGTGCTCTTGCTAACGTATAACATTAGTACTACATGACAGGAAATAGTGCTGCCATCTAGTGCTCTTGCTAATGTATAACGTTAGTACTACATGACAGGAAATAGTGCTGCCATCTAGTGCTCTTGCTAATGTATAACATTAGTACTACATGACAGGAAATAGTGCTGCCATCTAGTGCTCTTGCTAATGTATAACATTAGTACTACATGACAGGAAATAGTGCTGCCATCTAGTGCTCTTGCTAATGTATAACATTAGTACTACATGACAGGAAATAGTGTCATCTAGTGCTCTTGCTAATGTATAACGCTAGTACTACATGACAGGAAATAGTGCTGCCATCTAGTGCTCTTGCTAACGTATAACATTAGTACTACATGACAGGAAATAGTGCTGCCATCTAGTGCTCTTGCTAATGTATAACGTTAGTACTACATGACAGGAAATAGTGCTGCCATCTAGTGCTCTTGCTAATGTATAACATTAGTACTACATGACAGGAAATAGTGCCATCTAGTGCTCTTGCTAATGTATAACATTGTTGCAAAACTGCTGCAGATACATGCACACTCCTGAGCTTACCTTCCAGCGTTTTAACAAAGGATATGCTGGAAAGTATATTGGAAAGTTGTTTATACTTTATCTGAATCATGAAAGAAAAATTTGGGGTTTATGTCCATTTAAGAATGTCATAGAGGCTACTTCTAGCACATACGATAAATAGGTGAACGTTGATGCAAATTGGTTAACAATTACAAATGCCCATTCATAATAAACTATTGTAGATAATTCTTTATATTACATTTCTGTCCTCATCTACAAAGCTACCTCCAGATATGATCACCAACTACAGTTCTAAAAGCATTTTTTTTATTTTTGAAATGTGATTCCCCCCCCCCCCCCCTATGGATTACCATCGACTCTCCTATATTGTAAATTAGATGCATTAATAAGCAATATATTTAAAATGTTAATATATTTATATAAAATCAACAAAGTAAAGGGACAGTAAAGTCAAAATTAAACTTATATGGATTGTATAGAGCATAGCATTTTAAATAACTTTCCAGTTTACTTCAATTGCCGCTTTTGCTTAGTCCTCTTGGTATCCTTTGTTAAAGAGTAACCATAGGTAAGCTCTGGAGCGTGCATGAGTCTTTAGCCACCTAGCATCAGTGTATGCAACAATGTTTATAGCAATGGTATACATAATTACAAATATTGCTGCCATATAATGCTACAGACACTCTATGACAGCAGAGTCTGCTACTTTATATACCAATGTTTTAAGCATATTCGCACTTGCTTGATGGCTAAGGATACGTGCACGATTTACTGCTTACTTAGGATAACTCTTTAACAAAGGATACTAGGAAAACTATGCAAAATTAATAATAGAAGTGAATTGGAAAGTTGTTTAAAATGGTATGCTCTCTGAATCATGTAAGTGTAAATTTGACATTACTGTCCCTTTAATCAAGGACCAAGGACGTGCCTGACACTTCCTCTGGGGTTTCAAGCGCTGGAAGCAATTGCTTCCAGGGTATTGCAGTGATGCCTCCATGTTAAAAGGGACACTAAACCCAAATTTTTTCTTTAGTGATTCATATAGAGCATGCAATTTTAAGCAACTTTCTAATTTACTCCTATTATCATATTTTCTTCATTCTCTTGGTATCTTTATTTGAAAAGCAAGAATGTAAGTTTAGATGCCGGCCCATTTTTGGTGAACAACATGGGTTGTTCTTGCGGATTGGTGGATAAATTCACCCACCAAAAAACATGTGCTGTCCAGGTGTCTGAACCAAAAAACATAATTTATGTAAGAACTTACCTGATAAATTCATTTCTTTCATATTAGCAAGAGTCCATGAGCTAGTGACGTATGGGATATACATTCCTACCAGGAGGGGCAAAGTTTCCCAAACCTTAAAATGCCTATAAATACACCCCTCACCACACCCACAATTCAGTTTAACGAATAGCCAAGAAGTGGGGTGATAAGAAAAAAGTGCAAAAGCATATAAAATAAGGAATTGGAATAATTGTGCTTTATACAAAAAAATCATAACCACCACAAAAAAGGGCGGGCCTCATGGACTCTTGCTAATATGAAAGAAATGAATTTATCAGGTAAGTTCTTACATAAATTATGTTTTCTTTCATGTAATTAGCAAGAGTCCATGAGCTAGTGACGTATGGGATAATGACTACCCAAGATGTGGATCTTTCCACGCAAGAGTCACTAGAGAGGGAGGGATAAAATAAAGACAGCCAATTCCTGCTGAAAATAATCCACACCCAAAATAAAGTTTAATGAAAAACATAAACAGAAGATTCAAACTGAAACCGCTGCCTGAAGTACTTTTCTACCAAAAACTGCTTCAGAAGAAGAAAATACATCAAAATGGTAGAATTTAGTAAAAGTATGCAAAGAGGACCAAGTTGCTGCTTTGCAAATCTGATCAACCGAAGCTTCATTCCTAAACGCCCAGGAAGTAGAAACTGACCTAGTAGAATGAGCTGTAATCCTTTGAGGCGGAGTTTTACCCGACTTGACATAGGCATGATGAATTAAAGATTTCAACCAAGATGCCAAAGAAATGGCAGAAGCTTTCTGGCCTTTTCTAGAACCGGAAAAGATAACAAATAGACTAGAAGTCTTTCGGAAAGACTTAGTAGCTTCAACATAATATTTCAAAGCTCTAACAACATCCAAAGAATGCAACGATTTCTCCTTAGAATTCTTAGGATTAGGACATAATGAAGGAACCACAATTTCTCTACTAATGTTGTTGGAATTCACAACTTTAGGTAAAAATTCAAAAGAAGTTCGCAACACCGCCTTATCCTGATGAAAAATCAGAAAAGGAGACTCACAAGAAAGAGCAGATAATTCAGAGACTCTTCTGGCAGAAGAGATCGCCAAAAGAAACAAAACTTTCCAAGAAAGTAATTTAATGTCCAATGAATGCATAGGTTCAAACGGAGGAGCTTGAAGAGCCCCCAGAACCAAATTCAAACTCCAAGGAGGAGAAATTGACTTAATGACAGGTTTTATACGAACCAAAGCTTGTACAAAACAATGAATATCAGGAAGATTAGCAATCTTTCTGTGAAAAAGAACAGAAAGAGCAGAGATTTGTCCTTTCAAAGAACTTGCGGATAAACCTTTATCTAAACCATCCTGAAGAAACTGTAAAATTCTCGGAATTCTAAAAGAATGCCAAGAAAAATGATGAGAAAGACACCAAGAAATATAAGTCTTCCAGACTCTATAATATATCTCTCTGGATACAGATTTACGAGCCTGTAACATAGTAGTAATCACAGAGTCAGAGAAACCTCTTTGACCAAGAATCAAGCGTTCAATCTCCATACCTTTAAATTTAAGGATTTGAGATCCTGATGGAAAAAAGGACTTTGCGACAGAAGGTCTGGTCTTAGCGGAAGAGTCCACGGATGGCAAGAGGCCATCCGGACAAGATCCGCATACCAAAACCTGTGAGGCCATGCCGGAGCTATCAGCAGAACAAACGAGCATTCCTTCAGAATCTTGGAGATTACTCTTGGAAGAAGAACTAGAGGCGGAAAGATATAGGCAGGATGATACTTCCAAGGAAGTGATAATGCATCCACTGCTTCCGCCTGAGGATCCCGGGATCTGGACAGATACCTGGGAAGTTTCTTGTTTAGATGAGACGCCATCAGATCTATTTCTGGAAGCTCCCACATTTGAACAATCTGAAGAAATACCTCTGGGTGAAGAGACCATTCGCCCGGATGCAACGTTTGGCGACTGAGATAATCCGCTTCCCAATTGTCTATACCTGGGATATGAACCGCAGAGATTAGACAGGAGCTGGATTCCGCCCAAACCAGAATTCGAGATACTTCTTTCATAGCCAGAGGACTGTGAGTCCCTCCTTGATGATTGATGTATGCCACAGTTGTGACATTGTCTGTCTGAAAACAAATGAACGATTCTCTCTTCAGAAGAGGCCAAGACTGAAGAGCTCTGAAAATTGCACGGAGTTCCAAAATATTGATCGGTAATCTCACCTCCTGAGATTCCCAAACTCCTTGTGCCGTCAGAGATCCCCACACAGCTCCCCAACCTGTGAGACTTGCATCTGTTGAAATTACAGTCCAGGTCGGAAGCACAAAAGAAGCCCCCTGATTTAAACGATGGTGATCTGTCCACCACGTTAGAGAGTGTCGTACAATCGGTTTTAAAGATATTAATTGAGATATCTTTGTGTAATCCCTACACCATTGATTCAGCATACAGAGCTGAAGAGGTCGCATGTGAAAACGAGTAAAGGGGATCGCGTCCGATGCAGCAGTCATAAGACCTAGAATTTCCATGCATAAGGCTACCGAAGGGAATGATTGTGACTGAAGGTTTCGACAAGCTGAAATCAATTTTAGACGTCTCTTGTCTGTCAAAGACAGAGTCATGGACACTGAATCTATCTGGAAACCCAGAAAGGTTACCCTTGTCTGAGGAATCAATGAACTTTTTGGTGAATTGATCCTCCAACCATGATCTTGAAGAAACAACACAAGTCGATTCGTATGAGATTCTGCTAAATGTAAAGACTGAGCAAGTACCAAGATATCGTCCAAATAAGGAAATACCACAATACCCTGTTCTCTGAGTACAGACAGAAGGGCACCGAGAACCTTTGTAAAAATTCTTGGAGCTGTAGCTAGGCCAAACGGCAGAGCCACAAACTGGTAATGCTTGTCCAGAAAAGAGAATCTCAGGAACTGATAATGATCTGGATGAATCGGAATATGCAGATATGCATCCTGTAAATCTATTGTGGACATATAATGCCCTTGCTGAACAAAAGGCAAGATAGTCCTTACAGTTACCATTTTGAACGTTGGTATCCTTACATAACGATTCAATATTTTTAGATCCAGAACTGGTCTGAAGGAATTCTCCTTCTTTGGTACAATGAAGAGATTTGAATAAAACCCCATCCCCTGTTCCAGAACTGGAACTGGCATAATTACTCCAGCCAACTCTAGATCTGAAACACAATTCAGAAATGCTTGAGCTTTCACTGGATTAACTGGGACACGGGAAAGAAAAAATCTCTTTGCAGGAGGTCTCATCTTGAAACCAATTCTGTACCCTTCTGAAACAATGTTCTGAATCCAAAGATTGTGAACAGAATTGATCCAAATTTCTTTGAAAAAACGTAACCTGCCCCCTACCAGCTGAGCTGGAATGAGGGCCACACCTTCATGTGGACTTAGAAGCTGGCTTTGCTTTTCTAGAAGGCTTGAATTTATTCCAGACTGGAGATGGTTTCCAAACTGAAACTGCTCCTGAGGATGAAGGATCAGGCTTTTGTTCTTTGTTGAAACGAAAGGAACGAAAACGATTATTAGCCCTGTTTTTACCCTTAGATTTTTTATCCTGTGGTAAAAAAGTTCCTTTCCCACCAGTAACAGTTGAGATAATAAAATCCAACTGAGAACCAAATAATTTGTTACCCTGGAAAGAAATGGAAAGTAGAGTTGATTTAGAAGCCATATCAGCATTCCAAGTCTTAAGCCATAAAGCTCTTCTAGCTAAAATAGCTAGAGACATACACCTGACATCAACTCTGATAATATCAAAAATGGCATCACAGATAAAATTATTAGCATGTTGAAGAAGAATAATAATATTATGAGAATCATGATCTGTTACTTGTTGCGCTAAAGTTTCCAACCAAAAAGATGAAGCTGCAGCAACATCAGCCAATGATATAGCAGGTCTAAGAAGATTACCTGAACACAGATAAGCTTTTCTTAGAAAGGATTCAATTTTCCTATCTAAAGGATCCTTAAACGAAGTACCATCTGACGTAGGAATAGTAGTACGTTTAGCAAGGGTAGAAATAGCCCCATCAACTCTAGGGATTTTGTCCCAAAATTCTAATCTGTCAGACGGCACAGGATATAATTGCTTAAAACGTTTAGAAGGAGTAAATGAATTACCCAATTTATCCCATTCTCTGGAAATTACTTCAGAAATAGCACTAGGAACAGGAAAAACTTCTGGAATAATCACAGGAGATTTAAAGACCTTATCTAAACGTTAAGAATTAGTATCAAGAGGACCAGAATCCTCAATTTCTAAAGCAATTAGTACTTCTTTAAGTAAAGAACGAATAAATTCCATTTTAAATAAATATGAAGATTTATCAGCATCAATCTCTGAAACAGAATCCTCTGAACCAGAAGAGTCATCAGAATCAGAATGATGATGTTAATTTAAAAATTCATCTGTATAAAGAGAAGTTTTAAAAGATTTTTTATGTTTACTAGAAGGAGGAATAACAGACATAGCCTTCTTGATGGATTCAGAAACAAAATCTCTTATGTTATCAGGAACATTCTGAACATTAGATGTTGATGGAACTGCAACAGGTAATGGTACATTACTAAAGGAAATATTATCTGCATTAACAAGTTTGTCATGACAATTAATACAAACAACAGCTGGAGGAATAGCTACCAAAAGTTTACAGCAGATACACTTAGCTTTGGTAGTTCCAGCACCAGACAGCGATTTTCCTGAAGTATCTTCTGACTCAGATGCAACGTGAGACATCTTGCAATATGTAAGAGAAAAAACAACATATAAAGCAAAATTGATCAAATTCCTTAAATGACAGTTTCAGGAATGGGAAAAAATGCCAATGAACAAGCTTCTAGCAACCAGAAGCAAAGAAAAAATGAGACTTAAATAATGTGGAGACAAAAGCGACGCCCATATTTTTTAGCGCCAAATAAGACGCCCACATTATTTGGCGCCTAAATGCTTTTTGGCGCCAAAAATGACGCCACATCCGGAACGCCGACATCTTTGGCGCAACAGAACGTAAAAAATGACGCAACTTCCGGCGACACGTATGACGCCGGAAACAGAAAAGATTTTTTGCGCCAAAAAAGTCTGCGCCAAGAATGACGCAATAAAATGAAGCATTTTCAGCCCCCGCGAGCCTAACAGCCCACAGGGAAAAAAAGTCAAATTTTTAAGGTAAGAAAAATAATTGATTCAAGTGCATTATCCCAAATATGAAACTGACTGTCTGAAAATAAGGAATGTTGAACATCCTGAGTCAGGCAAATAAATGTTTGAATACATATATTTAGAACTTTATAAACAAAGTGCCCAACCATAGCTTAGAGTGTCACAGAAAATAAGACTTACTTACCCCAGGACACTCATCTACATGTTTGTAGAAAGCCAAACCAGTACTGAAACGAGAATCAGCAGAGGTAATGGTATATAAATAAGAGTATATCGTCAATCTGAAAAGGGAGGTAAGAGATGAATCTCTACGACCGATAACAGAGAACCTATGAAATAGACCCCGTAGAAGGAGATCACTGCATTCAAAATAGGCAATACTCTCCTCACATCCCTCTAACATTCACTGCACGCTGAGAGGAAAACCGGGCTCCAACCTGCTGCGGAGCGCATATCAACGTAGAATCTAGCACAAACTTACTTCACCATCTCCATAGGAGGCAAAGTTTGTAAAACTGAATTGTGGGTGTGGTGAGGGGTGTATTTATAGGCATTTTAAGGTTTGGGAAACTTTGCCCCTCCTGGTAGGAATGTATATCCCATACCTCACTAGCTCATGGACTCTTGCTAATTACATGAAAGAAATTGGTTGGCTCCTTAGCTTAGATGTCTTCTTTTCAAATAAAGATAGCAAGAGAACAAAGAAAAATTGATAAAAGGAGTAGAATTTTCTTAAAATTGCATGCTCTATCTGAATCACGAAAGCAACATTTTGGGTTCAGTGACCCTTTAAGGCATCCTGCAATACTCTTTTTAGCCACTGATGCAGAGAGCCACTCTGTGGCCCTATCTGCATCGGCCATTGATGGTGACAATCATTAGTGGGTGAGAGCCATAGCAGGGAGGCGGGTGGGCGGCCCATCAATGATAATATCCATATCCTGTCACACTGAAGTGCGCGCGTGAGGGGGCGGAGATGCGCGGGGGTGGGGGTTTGGGCGTACGCATCACATTTACATTAATAACTCTAAAAATGTATGGGAAGGAGGGTAGGGTATTGAGAGGGGGCAGCTACACTACAGAAAATTTTTATCTATACAAAAAAACACTTTTTTTTAGCAAACTGGATGCTGGCAGACAGCTGCTAGTACACAAGATGGCGGCAAATAGGTAGTGGGCGGAGGGTTAGAGAGCTGTATGGGGGGGGGGGGAATCAGGGAGGTTGGGGGCTAAGGGGAGATCCAACACTGCAGAATCAATATATAAAACTTTTTTTTTTTTTTAAAAAAAAAGCTTTTTATTTTAGTACTGGCAGCCATTATGCCAGTACTTAAGATGGTGGTGACAATTGTGAAGTGTGGGGGGGGGGGGGGGGGAGAGAGCTGTTTGAGGTGGGTCAGGGAGGGATCAGTGGGTGGAATGTGTTAGGTGGGAGACTGATCTCTACACTAAAGCTAACGATTTTTTTATTTGATCACATTTGGTGGTGAAATGGTGGCATGAAATATACCAAAATGGGCCTAGATCAATACTTTGTGTTGTCTACTAAAAAAAATATATACATGTGAAGGGTTATTCAGGGATTCCTGGCAGATATCAGTGTTACAATGCAACTATGACTAATTTTGAAAAAAACTAATGGTTTGGAAATAGCAAAGTGCTACTTGTACTTATTGCCCTATAACTTGCAAAAAAAAAAAAAGCAAAGAACATGTAAACACTCTGTATTTCTAAACTCGGGACAAAATTTAGAAACTATTTAGCATGGGTGTTTTTTGGTGGTTGTAGATGTGTAACAGATTTTTGGGGGCAAAGTTAGAAAAAGTGTGTTTTTCCATTTTTTCATCATATTTTATAAAAAAAAAAAATTATAGTAACTTATATGATATGATGAAAATAATGGTATCTTTAGAAAGTCCGTTTAATGGCGCTAAAAATGGTATATAATATGTGTGGGTACAGTAAATGAGTAAGAGGAAAATTACAGCTAAACACAAACACGCAGAAATGTAAAAATAGCCCTGGTCCTTAAGGGTAAAAAATTTGAAAAATGGTCTGGTCACTAAGGGGTTAAAGGGACATTAAACCCATTTTTTTTCTTTCATGATTCAGATAGAGAATACAATTTAACACAACATTCTAATTTACTTCTGTTATCTAATTTGCTTCATTATTTTGATATCTTGTGTTGAAGAAATAGCAATGCACATGGGTGAGCCAATCCCACTAGGCATCCATGTGCAACCACTAATTATCACCTACTAAGCCTATCTAGATATGCTTTTCAGCAAAGGATTTCAAGAGAATGAAGCACATTAGATAATAGAAGTAAAATTAGAAAGTTGTTTAAAATTGCATGCTCTTTTTACACATAACATAGATTCATGGAAACCGAACAGTATGATGTTACCAGCATATTTCTATTAGTGTCTCCTTGGGCACTTTTGTTATAAGTCCCCCATTGCTGCTATAGAGGATTCTCTAAGGTCTATATTACATAAGTTTAATTATTTGACTTTAATATAAAAAAAAAAAAAAAACACGATTAAAGAAAATATCTTTTAAATGTATTATAAGATGCTGGTCTAGAAAATATCATTTTCTTACCTTTTAAACTTATCTTTTCTATCCTTCACATCATCTGCCTCATTGTGGGTGAAAAGGTCAGCAATTCGTGTTAGGAGATTTGCATTGATGCAGTTCATGTTGCAAGGTGTGGCGACAATGGCACTCATGTTTTTGTGGCAGTAAGTTATACATTCTTCTACCTGTGGAAACAAAGAGAGTTTATATTATAATCTTTACCAACGTGTTGTCTTTATTTAAAGTGACATGAATACAGACAGCAGTGACGTTTCGGGTCAACCTGACCCATAATCAATTAGAACATGATTAAGGGTCAGGATGACCCGAAACGTCGCTGCTGTCTGTATTCATGCCACTTTAAATAAAGACAACACTTTGGTGAAGATTTGGTGCTGATGTCCCTCTTTGGTTTGTTTCTAATATATATGAGAGGAGCTGCAGGACCCTCTGACGTGCGTGCACCTAATGAGAAAATTGACTGAGTTAACCTATTTGTGCTGGACCCTCTGTTGTGTAATATATATATATTTTGTTGCAATTACAAATGTTTAGGCATTCTCATGATTATTTCTTTTGTTTGTATTGGTATGACACAAAAAAGTGGAGAGAGAAAAAAAAAGCCAAATCTGACACATTCCATGCAAAACTCCAAAAATGGAGTGGACACAATTATTGCCAAGTTTGTGATGCTTCTGTAATTTGTAGTTAAACTCATCTGTATCAATTAACAGGTGCTGACAATATATAAAACACACCGGCAACCAGTTAAAATGGTGAAAAATTGACTCAACCTTTCTGTTGTGTGTCGTTGTGTGTCTTTGTGTGCCACACTGAGCATGGAGAAGAGAAAGAGCAGCAAAAAATTGTCTGTGGATTTGAGAACAAATATTGTGGAAAAGCATGGACAATCTCAAGGTTTCTCTTACTCTTACACGCTTTCTCACACTCTCTAACACACACTCATACTCACTCACTCTCTCACCCTCTCTCTCACTAACAAGTGAATTCTTGAGAACACAAAGAAATTGTTCATAAGATAGCTTATTCAAAGCTAGAAAAACCAGACTAGGCAAACATGGGTATAGTAATACTTTTATCAAAAAAGCTACAAAAAGAGCCATAAACACATTTAATAGGCAGTAGTGGTAAGCTACAGAATAACAAAAAATCTAAAGGATTTACTAAGCCCAAGTCATCATGTGAAAAAGAGGAAAAACAACAAATAAGACCTCTTGTGGCTCTTATCCATGTGGATCGTGTTTAGCCTGTAAACATATTGAAAATAACCATATCCATTTGTGACAGATTTGGGAAAAAACATAATATCCCCACATACATCAGCTGTAATACAACAGGTGTCATTTATGTAGTAAGATGCAATTGTCCCAAGGTAAATGTAGGAATGACAACACGTAAATTGTGTACCAGACTACAGGAACATATATACGTAATATTAAAAACTAAGCGAAAGACCTTGAAAAAGGTAAAACAATTACGTCATTAGCCTACCATTTCTACAGGTACCATTCTGCCAATGTGGATGAACTACAATGTTGGGATATACAGAAAGTCAGCCTGGGTATAAGAGGTGGTGACATGGAGACAATATTACTCCAAAATTAAAGCAGATGTATATACTTATTAAATTCAAACCAACCAAATGGGTTGAATGAACATAACAATTACTTCTCTTATTTATAAAAACTCTAGTTTAAATTGGAAATATGACATTACAGAACAGTACGTCAATTGCAATAAGGAAGAACAACATGATGTATAATGAGAAGAAGAAATGATAAGCCTTATAGGTTCAACTCCATTACTATACATACTGGGTATAAAAACTAAAATGAATTCCTATAAACGGTAAAAATATTTAAACTGAATAGATAAAAATAACAATCATAAGGAAAATACCTGTCCATATTTGTACAAAGTTACTGGTCTATAACTAACAAGAGTTATAGTAATAATTCCTAAGATCTGGTATAATCTTTAAATTTAATTCCACTTTTTAGACATTAAACTACAAGGCAGAAAATACACTTGCCATTTAACTTATAGGCTATTACAAACTGCCAGAATATAAGAAAGGAGATTTTAATAGAAGCACTATTATATTTTTAGTATAATAAGCACTTTCCTTTAAAAATTGGGTAACATCACAATCACCTGAATTCACTAAATTACTAGAATGAATTCAAAGTAATTATTACTATTAAGTCACTTACAGTCTGGAGTCATGAGACAATCTATATTTCAAACATGTTCACAGAACTGTAACAATGTTCACAAATATTAATCATTATTATTATCTATCAAATCACACTTTTATTATGATGTTGGTAAACACAAGTTAAACAATATACTGTTTCTCAAACCTTTTCTTATTCTTCACTCCAATTATGTGTATTAATGGCAATTTATTGATTTAGGTATATCTTGAATTGTGTTCAGTTATGGTAATTATATAATTATAGGGACTTACCAGAACAACACACTAGCCGTGCAGTTATAGTAACAGCAGTAGGGATAAGAGTATATATATATATACATACATACACACACACACACATATATATATACACACACAGTATATATAAAATATAATATTAATTACTTCATTGTAACATATACAGACAATTGGAAACAAGAGAGTGGTAGCATAAGTTACTACGTGGGTTATGATTTGCTATTGAAAGAAAGAATCCTAATGATCTGACACATCACAAGAGATAGGAGTAGTCAGAAATCATATAAATACCCGCTAAAGCGGCGCCACCGCACTCTTTGAAAAAGCTGGTCGCGGCAAAACATATCAAGGGACGGTGGGGAGTACTAATGGGCTCTCCAAGTGTTTTTAAATAGCAAGCAACCGCTAGGCTTAAGATTTGAATTAGTAATAGCTACGTACCGTTAGCACTACTTCGAACTATAGAGTATATTTTGCTCATCATAATTGATTTGAACAATGGTGTAGCAAATAACTTATACTTTCACTAATATAGTGAATTTATTTCTGTGCCTGATTTAACTTGGTAATTACAGATACCGAGGTGGAAATAGGTTATGACCATTCTTAAAGTGAATGTCAATTTTGATGCTAAAGTGCCCGTTTTTTAAAAATTCGATTAAAAACAGGGGCACTTTAATTCATCAAAATTTACATTTCACTCCTGTTGTGAAAAAAAAAATGACCTTTTAATCTTCACAGCAGTTCCAGCTTCCTCCACCCGTCACAAAGCCTCTTCCTGGGTCTAAAATGAGGAATCCGGCTTCCTCCAATAACAGTGTTGAATCAGACACTGATTCCCCCGGGGGGGAAGCCGTGATTGGAGGATGACCTATCCATCATTTCTGACATCAGAAATGGCTTGCAATGACCGGAGGAAGCTGGAGCTGCTGTGAAGATTAAAAGGTAATTTTTTTTTCACAACAGGAGTGAAATGTAAATTTTGATGAATTAAAGTGCCCCTGTTTTTAATCGAATTTTTAAAAACCGGGCACTTTAGCATCAAAATTGACATTCACTTTAATATGAATATTCAAATTGCTGCTTAAGGCTACGGTGTATGTATTATTCAACCTATATTTATCACTGACCTATATCAATCACACACATGATTTAGAATGAGCGAATCACTGATATAAGTTGAATCATCGAGCACAGCATTGTATTGTCTTTTGATAGCGAACATTAACAGCAATACAAGTCAAAAATAACTTTAGACTTTAAATTTGATAGCTGTGTTAAACTGTAAGTCAAATACTGATAATACTTTACTCATTACTGACGGATAAAATCCATCCTTTGATTTATAATAAGTAAATCACTGGCTATCATGGTGTCCCTTATAACGGCAGTGTGTTACTCCTTGCAAGCTAATATTAGCAGTAATGTGAGCCAATTTGAATATAGCTAGAAAGAGCATGGATTACAATCTACATCCATCCTAGGCCTGTCCAAGAGGAATAATCCTTTTCCACCCTCCCCTTGTCCAAATACTTTCAATTAAAGTGAATGTAAATTTTGATGCTAAAGTGCCCGGTTTTTAAAAATTCGATTAAAAACAGGGGAACTTTAATTCATCAAAGCTTACATTTCACTCGTGTTGTGAAAAAATACTTACCTCCGGTCGTCGCAAGCCATTTCTGATGTCAGAAATGATGGATAGGTCATCCTCCAATCACGTCTTCTCCCCCGGGGGAATCAGTGTCCGATTCAATGCCGTGATTGGAGGAAGTCAGATTCCTCATTTTAGACCCAGGAAGAGGCTTTGCTATGGGTGGAGGAAGCTGGAGCTGCTGTAAAGATTTTTTTCACAACAGGAGTGAAATGTAAATTATGATGAATTAAAGTGCCCCTGGTTTTAATCACATTTTTAAAAAACGGGCACTTTAGCATCAAAATTTACATTCACTTTAATGTTCCAGCTTAGTTGCTTTATGGTTTTAATGTTTCCATTGTTTTAATTGACACAATAAAAGTTACATTTTAACCTATCTCCATTTTTGTAACATTGTTTGAGCTTAAGCCTTTAGAGCAGTGCTTTCCAAACTGTGTGTCGGGACACACTAGTGTGTCGGCAGCAGTGTGTAGGTGTGTCCCTGCTTCAGCACAATTTTTTTTAAATTTAATTTTTACAAATTTTTTTTTTTTTGGTTTCTGACTTTCCGCCTGCCTGCTACGTATATCACATGTTTGACACAAGATTGATACCTAGTGGGTCACAGATCATCTTAACCAATTGGAGCAGCTCAGTGGGAATTGAAACTATTCCCATTGGCGGCTTTGGCGGCACATTGGCTCCTGACTGCACGTGTAGTCTCCTTAATTGGCTTGTGACTGCATTTGTAGTCATTGAGTGGGACAGCAGGGTGTTTGCAGTGCGGGCAGTAGTCAGTAGGGCTCACGGAGCTCTGAGGGCGGCAGCTTAAATGCTGAGCTGAAGTCAGTGGGGTTTTTTTTGCAGCTAGCTCCCAGTAGTGCATTGCTACTCCTGCTCTTGATATATGATAGGAAGTGGAAGCTTTAGAAATGCTTGATGATGAAATGCGAGTGTCTTTATGTAATATTCCCCCAAATATTCAGAAATTGTGTTCATCCCATCAACCTCATAAATCCCATTAAAATAGTAAGTAGCTATTGGTGTTATTAAACTTTTTTTAATTCTTGCACATACATACTGTTATTTGTAAATACATATTATTATTATTATATAATTTATGTATGTGTCCTTATATTTTAAAACAAGTTAGTTTAACCTCCTTTTTGCTAGTACAACTGAATTAATTACCGTGTCGCGATATGATGTAGGTTTAAAAAGTGTGTCACCAACATGAAAAGTTTGGAAAGCTCTGCTTTAGAGAAATTGAGTGCTAATATACGTACATTGAGATCAGTCTTGTACTGATAACCCAGTTCATATTTGAATCAGTACATAGCACTTGGAACCTATTACTATATTACAAAAATATATTTTGAATTTGTAAATATATAAGTATATAAGGGTATTTCCATACCTATTAAAGCTGTAGTGCCATTAGTTGTTTCTTTTTCACAATGCTTGAGCATTACATACACCTTTGGTATGAGTTTAATTCATTTGAAGCTTGCTATTAAGACCAACTTTCAATTACATAATTCCATTCAAAATGCCAAAGATCACAGAATTTGGCAGACATAAAATCATAGTTTTGGATCAGCAAAGGCCACTCTCAAATGGAAATCAGCAAACAAACTGGATACTCAAGATGCGGTATGCAAGCCGTTTTAAAATTTAAAGAATCAGGAGATGTCAAGGTAAAAAAAGCACTGGAAGACCAAGAAAACTTTCAAAATCTAAAGAGTTTTTTTATTTAAGAGACCACAAGTCCAGCAAGACCTGGATCAGCATCTGGCAGCTTCATCGGGATGCCAAGTTGACCCTTCTACAGTCTGAAGAAGCTTGATCAGGAATGTTCTTTGTAGAAGGGTAACAGCCAACCCACTTTTTCAAAAGGGGAACAGGGTAAAAAGGCTAAGATATGCTAAAGCTCGCAAAGATTGTAAAGAAGATCAGTGGAAAATAGTATTATGGAGTGACGGAATCCAAGTTTGAAATTTTAGGGTCCATTGTCCACAATATGTGGGAAGAAGTGTTGGAGAGAAATGGAAGAATGAGTGCTTGCAGCCTTCAGTGAAACATGGTAGAGGGTCTGTCTTGGTTTGGGGCTGCATTTCTTCCAGTGGTGTTGACGATATTGTCCGAATTAAAGGGATCATGAATGCTGAAAAGTACAGACAGGTTTTGATTCATCATGCCATTCCTTCTGGAAAGTGCCTATTTGGGAGTGGTTTTATTTTTCAGCATGAAAATTATCCCAAGCACACTGCTGATGCTGTTAAATCATACTTGGCAAGAAAAACAGCTGATAAAACACTGACAGTCATGGACTGGCCTCCACAGAGTCCAGACCTGAATATTATAGAGGCAGTACGGGATCACCTGGACAGAGAATGAAATAAAAGACAACCTAAATCTAAAGAAGAACTATGGGAAGTGCTGAAAGAAGCCTGGTATAATATACCAGAAGATTACTTATGAAAACTTCAGGACAGTCTACCCAAAAGATGTGCTTAGTGCGAAGGGAGGTCACACTTTTGCCTGAAGAAGCCATTTTGTTCTGAAAATTTTAAAAAAAAAGTTGTACATATTTTCTATATTTTCTGTTTGTATCTTAATAAAGAAGCAAAAAATAAATAAGGATGGTCATTAAAATTTTGCTAAAACAACAAATCTAATGGTGGCCTAAGACTTTTGCACAGGTGTGTGTGTGTATATATATATATATATATATATATATATATATATATATATATATATATATATATATACTCAAACCACTGCACTCCCTTTCTGTGCAAATCCACAGGTGCAGGCGCTCAGTCCATAGAAATAGACACACTGTATAGTATGGGTGTGATGTTTCGGAGTATTACCTCCTTCCTCAGATGTCTGAGGAGGAAGGTAATACTCCGAAATGTCACACCTTGTGGGATTAAAAGATATCCCTTATTTAAATACCGGTGAGTGCCTGCTTCTTTTTGTTTTGTATGCTTTGCCTGCTGCAGCACCCCGGTCAAAGATTTGTGAGTGCCATACTCTGCCTGGAATTTATTTATATATATATATATATATATATATATATATATATATATATATATATATATATATATATATATATATATATATATATATATATATATATATATATTTATATATATGTGAAAAAACATTGGATATATATAGAAATATGTATTTATGAATAAATAGACCATATTCCTGTATGTGAAGATTGAAATGTGAAATATTCATATTTTCATGTCTGGTTAGTGCACTTGAGAATATGCAATCGGGTTTGCGTGTGAGTAGGGTGTTTTTTTTCCACTTTTTTGCTCCATTGACTTCTAGGGGGGAATAATTTAATGCGTTTGCATTATTCTAATTTCGTCTTGGGTTAGCGAGTGAGCAAATATAGTTTACTTTCAACTTGTAATATGAGTGCTACCTGAAGCGTGCCAACTTCTAGCAGAGTTAACGCTCAAGCAGGCTCTATATTTATTAACATAAACCTCAATAATAAAAAAAAAATCATGGGATTGGTAAATGGATCAGATTCTATATGCTACCTTGTAATAAGCAGCTGAACAAGTGTAAAGCAGTATGAGTTATGCAGAAGCATTAATTTTATGATTTTGTTTAAAAAGTGTGTTATTAGTAACTTAATTATCATTGAAATATGTGCACAGCATATTGTACATCTCCTAAATAAACCATTAAGGAAAATGTCTCAAGATATTTCATACAGGTTCTGAGCTGTATTATGACATCATTGTCACAGTAAACAAGCGCTCATTTCAATGTTACTACAATGACATCATAATGACTTCTCAATGAGTCCATTTTTACAGTAACACAATACACACTAGTTGATCATTTTGCTTCTTACTACTTGGAAGAAAGCAGCGTTTACTGTGGCTCAAGTCATAAACAGATATTTTGCTCAGCCCATTCACTGCACAGGATGTTTCAGATATTTGCTTTGGTGTTTATCACCCTATATGTACTTCAGTGTCTGCTCCTTGTATCAGGTAAGTTAAGAAACATCACCACATGGGACCATAAGAGTTTATACATTTAACTTCAAGAACATCTAACAGTACAAAGACTTGATATTTCTATCTGTTTAAAGTTTTTGATGTAACTGAAGTCAGAGCTTTTCCTCAGCAGCATAAACCTTAGCTTAACAGGTCATACAGACTAACTTATGTACCCAAGCAGCCACGAGCACCACAAAGGTTATCACTGAATTCCGATTCTAGTTAGACTGGAGAGTTACCTGAAATATCCTTACACCCAATTTTCTCATGAAGAGAAATGTAAATACATTTTAAAAACAAATCTTGTGTGTGCTTAATTTAAATTTAAATTTTTCTATTATTCATAATTGGTAAAGGGCCAGACTACGAGTGGCACCTTAACAATCAGCATGAGCGACAAGGGTTTACCACAGCTATTTGTGTGCATTAGGTTTCTCGCTTGTATTACAAGTTGAAAGTTAACGAGATTGCTTGAGTGCAATTGAAATTAACGTGTGTTGGGTTAGCGTGACCTCAGAGCTCTGGTTAAATGTTTCGCAAAACTAAAACATACCAAAAATATATTACAAAATACAGTAACACTCATAATAACACCATTTAAATTAATAAAAAACAAAAACATCTCAGGTGTTAGAAAAAAAAAGCATACAAAGGGCTTTAGCATTGAGATACATAGATATACATGTCTACATGTCTAATATGTATATGTGTATATATACTACATAGTATAATACATATTTGAAAACGAGAGAAATCCCAATGTATCCTTCCTGGTAAAATATTTTATAAATAAATAAAAAAAATATTATATATATATATATATATATATATATACACACACACACATATATATATATATATATATATATATATATATACACATATATACACACACATATACATATATACACACATACACACATGGCTCAAAATTCAATTGCACTTGAGCAAACGGGTTTACCTTAAACTTGTAATAAGTGCGTTACTATCGTATCGCTTACGTGCAACAGTTAGAGTGCCACTTGTAATCTAGCCCTTTATGTGGATTTCATTACTTGTTTAATAGTTAAGTAATTATCACATAACATTTAAATTTAAAAATATGCTTAAGAGGGGAAGAGAAATCAACATATCAAATTCTCTAAAAAAAATAAAATATTCACATTTCAGTACAGTATATTCTGGGTTCTTCTGCCCATCTTCAGCTCTTAACACATTTTAACAATTTAAATAGTATATTATAATTACTTAAATATTAAACCCAGAATGAAATCCACATAAAAGCCACAGCAAGCATTCAAGCCTACTGGGATTTAGAATTTATTGACTGTCACAAGTAACCTTTTCTTGAATGCCAATTAATACATAGCAGGCTGTAGCTTAAACCATTTCACGGTTACACAAAGCTTTTCTGAACTAGAATTGTTTTTATCTAATATAACTGGCCATGTGAAACTAAACCACTTTAAAAGTGACATGATAGTATAGCCTCTGTACACAGCCACACACTGTGTGTGTGTGTGTGTGTGTGTATATATATATATATATATATATATATATATATCATAATTTATGTAAGAACTTACCTGATAAATTAATTTCTTTCATAGTGGCAAGAGTGCATGAGCTAGTGATGTATGGGATACATTCCTACCTGGAGGGGGCAAAGTTTCCCAAACCTCAAAATGCCTATAAATACACCTTCCACCTCACTCATACTTCAGTTTAACGTATAGCCAAGAAGTGAGGTGTAAAAATGGAGTAAAAAGCATACAAAAAAAAATAAAAAATAATGTGCTTTATACAAAAAATCATAAACACAAAAAAGGGTGGGTCTCATGGACTCTTGCCACTATGAAAGAAATGAATTTATCAGGTAAGTTCTTACATAAATTATGTTTTCTTTCATGTAAGTGGCAAGAGTCCATGAGCTAGTGACGTATGGGATATAATACCCAAGATGTTGAAGTCCACAAGTCACTAGAGATGGAGGGATAAAATAAAAACAGCTAATTCAGCTGAGAAATTAAATCCAAAAAAATAATTAAAGTTTTCTTAAAAATGTCAAGAAAACAGAATCAAACTGAGAAAACTGCCTGAGGAACCTTTCTACCAAAGGCTGCATCCGAAGAAGCAAACACATCAAAATGATAAAATTTTGTATATAAAGAAGACCAAGTTGCTGCTTTGCAAATTTGATCAACTGAAGCTTCATTCTTAAAAGCCCAAGAAGTGGCAACTGATCTAGTAGAATGAGCTGTAATTCTCTGAGGCGGAGACTGTCCCGCCTCCAAATAAGCTTTGTGAATCAAAAGTTTAAACCAAGATGCCAAAGAAATGGCAGAGGCTTTCTGACATTTCCTAGAGCCAGAAAAAAATAACAAATAGACTAGAAGACTTCCTGAAATCTTTAGTAGCCTCAACATAATATTTCAAAGCTCTTACCACATCCAAAGAATGTAAAGACCTTTCAAGAGTATTCTTAGGATTATGACATTAAGAAGGAACAACAATTTCCCTATTAATGTTGTTAGAATTCACAACTTTAGGCAAAAATGTAAATGAAGTCCTTTACGTTGATGGAAAATCAGATAAGGAGACTCACAAGAGAGAGCAGACAACTCAGAAACTCATCTAACAGAAGAGATAGCCAAAAGAAATAACACTTTCCAAAAAAGTAATTTAATATCCAAAGAATGCATAGGCTCAAAAAGGGAGGAGCCTGCAAATTTTTCAAAACCAAGTTTTTCCAAACTCCAAGGAGGAGAAATGGATGTAAAAACAGGTTTAATACGAATCAAAGCCTTAACAAAACAGTGAATATCAGGAAGTTTAGCAATCTTTCTATGAAATAAGACAGAAAGAGCAGAAATGTGTCCTTTCAAAGTATTTGCAGACAAACCCTTATCCAAACCCTCCTGAAGAAACTGTAAAATCCTAGGGATTCTGAAAGAATGCCAAGAATAATTATGAGAGGAACACCAAGAAATATAGGTTTTCCAAATCCGATGATACATTTTCCTGGAAACAGACTTACAAGCCTGTATCATAGTGCTAATCACTGAGTCAGAAAAACCTCTATGACTAAGCACTAAGCGTTCAATTTCCATGCCATCAAATTTAGAGATTTTAGATCCTGATGGAAAAACGGCTCTTGAGACAGAAGGTCTGGCCTTAAAGGAAGTGGCCAAGGTTGGCAACTGGACATCTTGACAAGGTCTGCATACCAAAACCTGAGAGGCCAAGCTGGAGCTATCAGAAACACATAAGATCGTTCCATTATGATCTTGGATATCACCTTTGAAAGAAGAACCAAAGGCGGAAAAATGTAAGCAGGTTGGTAAAACCAAGGAAATGCTAGAGAATTTACCATCTCCACCTGAGGATCCTTGTACCTGGAAAGATATCTTGAAAGCTTCTTGTTCAGATGCGAGGCCATCAAATCTATTTCTGGGGGACCCCACATCTGTACCAATTGAAAAAACACATCTGGATGGAGAGAACACTCTCCCGGATGTAAATCTGACGACTGAGATAATCCGGTTCCCAATTGTCTACTCCTGGAATATGAATTGCAGAAATTTGACAAGAGTTGGATTCCGCCCAAGAAAGTATCAGAGATACTTCGTTTATTGCTGAAGGACTGAGAGTCCCTCCTTGATGATTGACATATGCCACTGTAGTGATATTGTCATTCTGGAATTGAATATAAAGTTTTCTCTTCAATAGAGGCCAAGCCTGAAGAGCTCTGAAAATAGCACGGAGTTCTAAAATATTGATTGGTAATCTTACGAATAAAGGAGGCCCCTTGAACAATAAGGTGATGGTTTAACCACCAAGACAGAGATTGCCGAATGTTGTGACTTAAGTATATCAACTGTGATATCGGAGTATAATCCCTGCACCATTGGTGCAACATGCAAAGCTGAAGAGGTCTCATATGAAAATGAGCAATGCTGCAATCATGAGACCTAAAACTTCCATGCACATAGCCACTGAAGGGAATGATAGAGACTGAAGGTTTAGACAAGCTAACACCAACTTCATTCGTCTCTTTTCTGTCAAAGAAAGAGTCATGGACACTAAATCGATCTGGAAACCTAAAAAGGTGACCTTTGTCTGAGGAATCAAGAAACTCTTTTGTAAATTGATCCTCCAACCATGTCTTTGAAGAAACGACACAAGTTGTTTCGTGTGAGATTTTGCTAAATGAAAAGATTGAGCTAGTACCAAGATATCGTCCAAATAAGGAAACACCGCAATACCCTGCTTTCTGATTACAGATAGAAGGGCACCGAGAACCTTTGAAAAGATTCTCGGAGCTGTCGCTAGACCAAATGGAAGAGCGACAAATTGGTAATGCTTGTCTAGAAAAAAGAATCTCAGAAACCGATAGTGGTCTGGGTGAATCGGAATATGAAGATAAGCGTCCTGTAAGTCTATTGTGGACATGAAATGACCTTGCTGAACAAAAGGTAGAATAGTCCTTATAGTCACCATCTTGATAGTTGGGACTCTTAGAAAATGAGTTTTCAGATCCAGAATTGGTCTGAAGGAATCTTCCTTCTTTGAAAAATGCACAGATTTGACTAAAAACCCAAACCCTGTTCCTGTTGAGGAACTGGAACAACCACCCCTGAAAGCTCTAGATGTAAAACAAACGTCAGAAAAGCCTGAGCATTCACAAGGTTTGTTGGAACATGGGAAAGATAGAATCTTCCCATGGGAGGTCTTATTCTGAAACCTATTTGATACCCCTGAGAAACAATATCCTGAATCCACTGATTTTGGACAGAATCTGCCCAAATGTCTTGAAATAATTTTGGTCTGCCACCCACCAGTTGAACTGGATTGAGGGCCGCACCTTCATGCAGTCTTAGGGACTGTATTTGGTTTCTTATTAGGCTTGGACTTATTCCAATTTGTGGATGGTCTCCAATTGGAACCAAATGCCTTAGGGGAAGGAGTGTTTTTTTGTTCCTTAGACTGACTAAAGGAACAAAAACGATTGGGAGCTTTAAATTTACCCTTAGATTCCTTATCTTGGGGCAGAAAAATGTCCTTACCCCCAGTGATAGTGGAGATAATAGAATCCAATTGAGAACCAAATAAATTATTACCTTGAAAAGATAGTGATAGTAATCTAGATTTAGACACCATATCTGCATTCCATGATTTGAGCATTAAAGCTCTTCTAGATAGAATAGCTAAAGACATAGATTTAATATCAATCTTAATAATATCAAATATAGCATCACAAATGAAATGATTAGCATGTTGAAGTAAAACAACGATGTTAGACAAATCAGGATCCAATAGCTGCTCTGCTTAATTGTCCAACCAAAAAGTTGAAGCAGCAGCCACATCAGGTCTAAGAATATAGCCAGTATGTAAATATGCCTTCCTAAGATAAGATTCAATCTTCCTCCTATCTAAGGGATCTTTAAAAGAAGTACTATCTTCTATAGGAATAGTAGTATGCTTGGCAAGAGTAGAAATAGTGCCATCAACTTTAGGGACTTTCTCCCAAAGTTCTAAATTAGACACAGGTAAAGGATAAAACATTTTAAACCTAGAAGAAAGATTAAAAGAAGTACCAGGCTTAGACCATTCCTTAGTAATCATATTAAGGATAGCATCTGGAATTGGAAAAACTTCAGGAGTAACCTCAGAAGTTTTAAAAACAGAATTCAAATGTTTGCTATTGTTATCAAGAGGACTAGATTCCTCAATACCCAAAGTAAACAATACTTCCTTTAACAAAGAACAGATATATTCCATCTTAAAAAGAAAGGAAGATTTATCAAATTCAGAGTGTGAAGTAGGATCCTCTGAGTCAGAGAAGTCCTCATCAGCAGACAATACTTCAGTATACTGTTGGTCAATACAAACTTCATCAGAATTATGAGACGTAGGAAGAGACCTTTTACGTTTATTTGAAGGCGGAATAGCAGTCATAGCCTTCTCTATGGTTGCAGCAATATAATGTTATATCTACAGTAATATTATGCACATTAGACTGTGAAGGTTTAACAGTAGATGTATTTGTACTTATATCAACATGAAACAATTTCTCATAACAAGTGCCACATACTTGAGCTGAAGAAGGAAGATCAGCCAATTTACAACATACACACTTAGCTTTGGTAGATTTGTTTTCAGGCAACTTGGTTCCTACAGTAATATCAGAGGCAGGATCAGTTTGAGACATCTTGAAAAATGTAACAAAAAAGAAAAAAAATAACATTTGAACAAAGTATCCAATTTCCTCAAAATAGCAGTTTCAGGAATGGGAAAAAATGCTTATATAAAAAACAAAAGCAAATATCATAGCCCTCTGTAACAAATGAAAGCAGAGAGCAAAAGAGGGAGAGACTTAATATAACAACATTTTTGTGGCCAAAAATGACGCCAACAAAGATGACGCAAATGCTGAGAAAAAAAACTTTTAGCACCAAGGTTAACAGGAAATTACACAATTCGCGTCATAACAGGCGCGAGTTCGCGGCAAAAAAAATTGCGTCAACAAAGACGCGAGAAATTACGTGACTCGCGTCACAACAAATGCAACCTTCGCACCAAAAAATTTGCGCCAAAAATTACGCAATAAATAAAAGTATTTTGCGCCATTGTGAGCCTTATTTGGCCGAGAAAATTTAAAAAAACAGACCAAAGTTACAACTAGCTGAAACCTCAAGTAAGTAAAAAATATACTAAATTTCTCCCAAAAATAATTATCCATGCTGAAACTGTTAGACTGCAAAGGGAAATAAACATAGACCTGACTCATGGCAAATATATGCAATATATATTTAAAACTTTAAAAATATAGTGCCAAACATAGCTGAGAGTATCTTAACAAAAGATATATACTTACCTGAAGACACCCATCCACATATACAGCAAACCAGTACTGAAACATATCAGCAGAGGTAATGGTAGAGGAGTATAATGTCGATCTGTAAAGGGAGGTGGCAGATGAATCCCCACAACCAAATATACAGAGAGCCTTAGAATAGATTTCCTATAGGTGAAAACATGGCATCATTAGGCAAATACTCCCTTCATATCCCTCAGACAAACACTGTACTTTGAGAGGAACTGAGCTTCAAAATGCTTAGAAGCCCCTTTCACAGAAGAAATCGAGCACGACTTGCTTCACCATCCTCCAACGAAGGCAAAGTTTGTAAAACTGAAGTATGAGTGAGGTGGGAGGTGTATTTATAGGCATTTTGAGGTTTGGGAAACTTTGCCCCCTCCAGGTAGGAATGTATATCCCATACGTCACTAGCTCATGGACTCTTGCCACTTACATGA
Organism: Bombina bombina; assembly: GCF_027579735.1. Classification (NCBI taxonomy): domain Eukaryota; kingdom Metazoa; phylum Chordata; class Amphibia; order Anura; family Bombinatoridae; genus Bombina; species Bombina bombina. The sequence continues at coordinate 39,236 of NW_026510719.1, forward strand.
AATAAATAAATATATATATATATATATATACACATACAGTATATACACACACACATTATATATATATATATATATATATATATATATATATACACACACACACACACACACAGTATATACACACACACAGTATATATATATATATCAGCATATTTACGATTGAGGCATGCACGCCTCTATATGTACGCCTATTTTTCGTCATGGCACTTTGCCATTGGTTTTTGGATTGCGGTGTATTAGATATTAGCATATTTACTACTGAGGCATGCACGCTCCTATATATACGCCCATTTTTCGACATGGCACTTTGCCATTGGACAATTCTTTGTTGACATGTTTGATAGTTTTCTACAGGGCGATCGGCTACATAGTATCTAGAAAGGCGCATGTAACAAGTAACTCAGCAGTATATGCGCTACTGTGTGTGGTGATGCGTGTCTTTTTCGAGTGTTAGAGTTGTACCGTGGATCGCGTCCCTAGCAATAAGGGGCTGATCGGTAGCATAGTATTTTGTTTGATGGCTATAGACGTACAGCTGATCGCGTCCCTGGCAACAAGGGGCGGATCAGCAGTAGGAGGAATGACGAATTGGAGCCTATTGCAAGTCGAGTTTTGCAATCCAATGTTTGATTGGTTATTTAACAATAGACGACTTTATGATTTTTTGCATTCATTTAGACGATTGATAACCACATATGATGTTTATTGTAATTAGAGGGCATGACTACTAGCATTGGGGTCCAAAGGGAATTTGTTTTTAAAGCATTTTTTTCAATAATGTTATAACAGTCACATGCACAATTTGTATTATGTTTTCTCATTGGTCACTATATGGGTGTGTTTAATTATTCAGCCTGGATTGGCTGAACCTGAGGGGAGTGTATTTGGGAGCCTATTTAAGGCAGCTTTTGTTCAGTGTTTATTTGTCAGAGGAAGGGACTGTTGTTGTCCCGAAACGTCACAAACTACATTAAATTTCTGGTCACTTTTTGATGAAAATCCAGTGAGTGCTTCTTTTTGCTTTTTTATCATTCACAGTACAGCACCCTGGTAGTTGTTGAACGTTGGTGAGAGTGCACATACACCAATTTTTTGCCTATATATATATACACACACACACATACATACATACATACACACACATATACATATACACACACCACACAGTAAAACCTGACACTCGCCAGAAGATTCACAGTAATGTTTAAAAGCAAAACTGGGGGAAGTCAGTTACATTTGGCGCCAAAGGATCAAGCCCAGGACCACAACAAGGTCTCCCCCTTCCTGGGACCCTAAACCAGCACCCACACAATGCATACTTCCAAACAAACCAACTGGTAACCTTCCAGTACAGGTTTTCTGTGTGTTGTGTTGATAATGTTTGTAATGCTTCCCTGCGGGCCTGCCACCCAGGCTGATCTGGGGTTAACTGCCTGAGTTACTGGGAACTTTGCAGCTTTCTGTGGCTTAGGATGTGTACCCAGTCCGGTCTGTGAGTGCGGTATATATATATATATATATATATATATATATATATATATATATATATATATATATATATATATATATATATATATATATATATATTCAAAATTTCAAGTCGTAAGCTAGTAGCCGGGCCAAAATGTTACTCGCCACTTCTGATCCTACCCACTATCTTCCCACACCCATTACTACACCCCCTCTTTGCATATGTTTAGTCTTTGTGAAACACATTATTGTGATCATTTTGAATATTTTTTTTATTTTATACCTTAACAAATTAAATAATGCTATATACACAGTAATAGATTAACATAGAAATAGAAAGTTGTTGAAGAGAGATTGGAGAAAGAGAGTGCTGACAGTCATGGAAGGTCATAGCAGACCTGGAGATTTTCTTTTAATAATCATCTCTTCCTTTTCTCTCTTAACTATCTTTTTCCCCTCCCTCCTCTCTTCAATCTCTCTTTTTACCTTCTTCCTTATCGCTTAGGCCATATCTTCTCTTTACACTCTTAACACCTAATCATACGTGAAGCAGATAAGGGTGGGGCAGTGGTCATTCTCAACTATAAAGATTACAGGACAGAGATCTTGTCACAACTTGCTGACGACAATACATACAGACCACTGCCACATGACCCCACTAATGCATTCAAGAAAAAGTTGGATGAATATGTTAAATTGACATATGACCAAGGATTCATCAACAGGGATACTTATCTCTATTTATCGGTGACATACCCAAGAACTCCAGTGTTATATACCCTCCCTAAAATACACAAGGGAATCTCACCTCCACCGGGCAGACCTATTGTGTCTGCCATCGGCTGATTACAACAACCCATTGCTACTTTTGTGGACAAGTTTCTACAACAATTTGTATATCAAACACCCTCATACTTGAGAGATTCTGCGGCACTTCTTGATATGCTTAAGGGTCTTGAGGATATGGATGAAGATATATGGCTAGTCACATTAGATGTGACTAGTCTGTATACTGTGATTCCCCATAGGGAAGGGCTACAAGCAATTTCCTTTCATCTTTCCAGATATCCTTATATTGGACCCCCTCCTGAAGTATTACTTCAATTACTGGAGTTCTGCCTTACCACCAATTACTTCAGATTTGAACAATCTTTTTACCTACAGATGAAAGGCACGGCGATGGGGGTCTAACATGGCCCCATCATATGCCAACCTTTTTATGGCCCATTTTGAGGAGTTTGGGACCAAGCTTTTTCAGGTCAATAATATTCGCTTTTTTAAGAGATATATAGATGACCTATTCCTGATTTGGTCTGGAACATTGGAAAGCCTGGAGACTTGGTTCCAACAACTCAATGAAGCCAACACGGCTCTGAAGTTTAAAATGGTGTCCAGTAAAACCCAAATCGATTTTTTGGATGTCAGATTATATAAAAGGAATGGTAAAATCCAGTCGACACTATTTAGAAAGGACACTGATAGAAATTCTCTATTACATTATACCAGCTGCCATCCTCCTGCTTTAAAGAGAGCATTGCCTAAATCGCAATTGCTTAGAGTTATTAGGAACAACTCGGAAATTGACACCAGAGACAAACAACTGACAGAGATGGTCCAACGCTTTGAAACAAGGAGTTATCCTCGAAAATTATTGTCCGAACAGTGTGACAACATCTGTCAGGGCAAAGACAGAGAGCCTAAGGAGGAGGCTAAAAGGATGACATTTGTGACTACATTAACAGGTGATAAGGGTCCCCTCATGGACATCCTAAGAAAATATTGGAAAATCATCAACACTGACAGATCCTTACCTTTGTACAAAGCTGAACCACCTAGCGTGGGTTACAGAAGGTCGAAATCACTACGTGATTTATTAATCAAAACTGACCCTATACACAGTTACAGATCATCTACATGGTTAGACATCAAAAAACCAGGAGTCTTCCGATGCCTCGGCTGCACAACATGCGGAGGACTGATAACTGGCTCATGTTTCACCCACCCACACAAACGCAAAATCTATAAACATAGATTTCAACTTACGTGTACCACTACACACATAATATACCTCCTACATTGTATTTGTGGGTTGTATTATGTAGGTAAGACTACCGACGACTTGCGTACACGTATGGCAAACCATCGTTCTGCAATTAAGGTGGCTCTTAAAAAGGGTTCATCGGAACAACCGGTAGCCAGACATTTTCTGGAACTACAGCACAGCGTGATGGACCTTAAGTACACAATCATTGATCATGTACCGCCATTGCCAAGAGGAGGGGACAGAAACCGTTTGCTTCTACAAAAGGAAGCAAAATGGACATTCGAGTTGAATACCCTTGTTCCCTATGGACTTAACACCCAATTGGATTGGCATGTGTTCTTATAACCTCCATTCAGTATTGGTGTCTCTTGTGGGAGTCCTGAATCATTCAATTACATCAATAAAAATATGTGTATAGTTTATAAATTTATGAGATCCACTATTTATTTCTGAGATTTTATTTGCTTTACTTGTGATATCTGGTTTTGCTGATGATTAAGTTATGTGACAACATGTATTAATTTTTTTGGCTGAGTTTAGTTAACATTTTACTGTATTAATATTAAAATGACCACTTTATTATTCTTTATATATTTGCAAATAATTTTATTTTTATTTTTGATTTGTGAAGGACACCACTGTACAGTCTGGCTTCCCTGAGTTTCATTCACTATATTTTTGGTGACCTAGGTGTTAATGCCATTTTCTGTTGAGCGGTGTACTTTACAAATATTGCCCCCTTTTTTGATCGTACTTGATACCTCCAATAATAATTTCTTATGTTTCTTGGTTGCCTAGCAACCTAGCTATATAGCTTTGATTTGCGTATTGGTTCAATTAGGGGTTTCTTTTTTTGAGTGTTAGAACTATTTTGTAATTTGGAAACATGCCTTTTTTTGATGTATATTGCATAATAATATGTGGCTATAATTAGTTTAGCGGCTTCTCTTCCACGCCCCCCTCGTGTGCCGTCCCTTTTTTTGACAGTTCAGCCTGGTTTGTTTTGGTACCCTTGGCAACCGCATAGCCAGGCACACTAGGAGCGGCGTTGATAACACTGCAGTGAATCTCACATGTAATTAACTTTTTCTTTTATGCGCTATGACAGGATGCATATTTGTCTAGTTTATTTTGTGATCTGTTTATTTTGTGATCTGCTCATTTTATTCCGTTTTGTTGTCCCTTGCACGTTGCCATGGATGATGACGTCACTCTTTCTGGGAGGCGCATCTACCGTGGAGAGCGTGGACACAATTGTTTGGTGGTGGTTATAAGCACAGCTTGGTGGTAAGTTTTTGTAACTTTGTAAGTCTGAGGACGGGCTATTTTATGCCCGAAAACGTTCACAAATAAAGGTGATCAGTATACAAGACCTTTGGAGTGCTTCATGTTTCGATGATATATATATAGTTCAAAGTAGACAAGCACTCCAGAAATCCAAATCACATGCCCATGGTGCAGCAGATAGGTAAATAGAAAGTAATGAAGAGTGCACTCACCAGGACTTTTCAAAGTTTTATTCCAATTATGTGAATGTTTTCGGGGGATTAGCCCCTTCCTCAGACATACAAAATACAATATGAGCAAAAACCCACACCAGACACCCTTATAAAGGTGGGCCAGCCAATCACATGCTCTCCACAGTAAGGTGCCTCCCACAAGTGAGGACACCCCCATGGCAACAAATGAGTCAGACCCAAACAGCAAAAATAGTGAACATAAATACATAAAATGAACAGCAGGACAAGATTTGTCATAAGCAGGGCAATACAAAATGTATAAGTTAAATACATTGTATAGAACAAATCAAAGTTCCTATCCAAATAAGATCAGCATCTTTAAACATGAAATCCATAAATCATGAAAGTACATAAATACATAGGTAAAGTGCATCAAAGGCATTGAAGCCATAATGTGTGTTAATCTGTGTTAACATATGGGCATGTCAGAAACTCAGAAGAGGGGGGGGGGGAGGGGAGGCTATGTGTACACTGTGCCGCAGAAAAGCCAACAAGATTGGTCATAAGCAGGGCAATACAAAATGTATAAGTTAAATAAGTTTAATACATTGTATAGAACAAATCAAAGTTCCTATCCAAATAAGATCAGCATCTTTAAACATGAAATCAATAAATCATGAAAGCACATAAATACATAGGTAAAGTGCATCAAAGGCATTGAAGGCATTAATGTGTGTTAATCTGTGTTAACATATGGGCATGTCAGAAACTCAGAAGAGGGGGGGGGGGGAGGGGAGGCTATGTGTACACTGTGCTGCAGAAAAGCCAACAGTCAACATTGTTAAACCAAATAATTGCAAGTAATTGAAAATAATTGACAATAATTCAAAGGTCTACAAATGATGTGTGTCCCCCTAAAAGCATTAGTAACCAATATATACACATGTACATACCAATGTCTGTAAGGGCCAGGGTTCATATTTGTTAAGACAGTTGCAGAAAATGGCAGTTGCAGAAAAAAACGGGAAATTCAAAAAGGCTCTGTCTGCTGGTTGTCATGGCAACCCATGTATACAAGGAAATGGGGCCATAAAACTATGTAGCAAAGCAGTAGCAGACAATGGAGAGTAGTTATGCACAGAGAAGTGCAACATCACGGCGCTATGTATTCAATTGTTACATTTGTCCGTTTACTAATTATTACATATAGCGATGTGCGTGTATATAGTCAAAAAGGCATATCACATACCAAGGTCCATTATGTTCTCCAGCGCTGTGAAACATCGGGGGGGGGGGGGGAAGAGAAAAACCGGGAACGTCATTGTAAGCAGCAAGGCAGCGTTACCGGTCGGTTGCCATAGCAACCCAATCAAACAGCTACCATAAGCATTTAAATTACAGCGCTGAGAAGAGGCTTATTAAATAACGATAAAAAGTAAAAAGAAATGTCAGCCAAGCAACAAGTAAAGCCCGTGCCTGATGTCAAAAAATAGCAAAGCATGTAATGTAATGTGGTCAGAAGCGGCACCTGGTTGGCTATATGCATGTAAAAATCATCCTAGGGGATTGTCAATGAAAGTTATATAGTACATTGAAAGTTATATAATACAAGTTATACAATACAATGAAAGTTATATAATACAATGAGAAGGTGGCAGACCCTCCAGTGGATGAAATATGGGAGGATGTAAGAGCAGATTAAATCAGACATACTTCATTGTATACCACAAATATGAACTACAATTAATCAAGCATTGTAAACATTTGTAAACGTAAATACATATTAGAGCTATCAAAATGGAAATTGATAGAGTCCCAAAGTCAAAAATCACAAACACACCTTCCAATCTAGATGTGTATTGAGCCCTTTTGGTATTAGGGTCTCCAGAGTATAGGTCCAGCGGGCTTCCTTTCTAAGTAGAAGTGTATTTCTGTCACCCCCCCCTGCTAAGGGGAGGGACATGGTCAATAATAGTGTACCTGAGGTCCTTGACTGTGTGGTTGCAGTTGGCGAAATGGCGTGCCACCGGTTGCTCTGAAGTTCCATTTTTTATAGCCAATCTGATGGCCGACCGATGGTTAGCCATTCTTGTGCGTAGGTCATCTGTCGTTTTACCCACGTAAAAAAGACCACAAATACAGTGTAGCAAATAAACTATATGTGTAGTGGTACAAGTTAATCTGTATTTGTGGTAGTACTTTTTCCTCTTATGTGGGTGCGTGAAGTAATTGCCAGTTGTTAAGGCACTACAAGTAGTGCAGCCGATGCACCTAAATACACCTTTTTTATCCAATTTCAGCCAGGTACCCTTGGTATAACTTTTAACTGGGTCAGTTTTTACCAATATGTCCCTTAGGGATCTGGATCTCCTAAAGCCAATGCGGGGTGGGGGCATTTGTTGAAACGGTAAGGCGGGGTCCGTGTTAATGACATGCCAATTGTCCTGTAGGTGTTGGCTGATTTTCTGTTTGTCCCCAGTATAGGTGGTCACAAAGGTCATCCTAGGGGTATTTTTATCATCCCTATTAGTATCTTGATTAGTCAATAGTTGTGTTTTTTGTAGTTTGTTTTGGAGGATAACCCCGCTGTGTGAATCTATTAGCCATTTCAATTAGTTGTAGATCCTTGTGCGAGTCCAGAGAGTTATTTCTAATGACCCTTTGTAGTTGCGATTTTGGTAATGCGCTTTTTAGCGCTGGGGGATGGCAAGATGTGTAGGATAGGAGTGAATTCCTATCTGTATCTTTCCTGAATAGGGTGGATTGTAGTTTCTCACCATCCTTAAACAGGCGTATATCCAAAAAATCAATAGAGGCAAAAGAATAGTTAATTTTAAATTTCAAAGCCATAGATGCACTGTTTAGTTGTTGGAACCAAACGAGTAGTTCTTGTTCTGAACCGCTCTACACCAGTAGCAGGTCATCTATATAGCGTTTGTAGAATTTAATCCGCTGGTCTTTGAATAGGTCCGTATCTGTTGTTTCAAAGTGTGCCATGTAGAGGTTGGCATATGACGGTGCCACATTAGACCCCATGGCGGTCCCTTGTTTCTGTAAGTAGAAATGCTTTTCAAACTTAAAATAGTTTGTTGTTAGGCAGAATTCTAGTAGATGGATCAGTACCTCCACAGGTGGCCCCACATAGGGGTAATGTAGGAGGTGTTGTCTTGTAGCTTCTATACCATCTCTGTGGGGTATAACAGTATAAAGGCTGGTGACATCCAGGGTCACCAGCAGATCTGTATCAGTACAAGAAATGGTGGATAAGCAATCCAAGAGCATAGAAGAATCACGTATAAAACTCTCCATATCCCTGACCAAAGGCTGCAAATAGTAATCCACGAATCTTGCGATGGGTTGGAGAATGGAGCCCATATCAGAAACAATAGGTCTGCCAGGGGGGGACACCATGCTTTTGTGGATCTTTGGTAGCGTGTAAAGGATTGGAATAATGGGGTGATTCACAAGTAGAAACTCCAAAGTTTTCTGGGAGATGATGTTGTGCTCTGACAGTTCTGTAAGGTAGGAGTCAATTTCTGCCTTGTAGGTGTCTGTGGGATCACCCCTGAGCCTGCAGTATGTTGTTGTATCACTTAATTGGCCAAGAATTTCAGTCCTGTAGTCACTGTAATTTAAGAATACCAGTGCTCCACCCTTGTCCGCCTCTCTGATGATTATGGAGTCGTCCTCAGTGAGGAGTTTGAGAGCCAATCTTTCTTCCTTATTCAGGTTGTTAAAGGTGCTGTATCTGTGTTCAGCAATGGATTTTTCCATACCTGAATATGCCAAACGTGCATAGGTCTGTATGCTAGCGTTTTGTGAACCAGGGTCATAGGTTGATTTTTTGCAAAAGGGTTCCATTTCAGATTCTTGTCCCTGGAATCTTTCCTTGAGGCGCAGTTGTCTCTGAAACCTTTGTTGGTCCACAAATAGTTCAAAACTGTCAGTTTGGCAAGTCGGGATAAACGAAAGTCCTTTATTGAGTACACGGAGTTCTATTGCGGTTAATATGTGGTTGCTGAGGTTAACCACTATGTCCTCTGCTAAAATCTCCGTTGACCCCCACGACAACGGAGATTTTAGCAGAGGACATAGTGGTTAACCTCAGCAACCACATATTAACCGCAATAGAACTCCGTGTACTCAATAAAGGACTTTCGTTTATCCCGACTTGCCAAACTGACAGTTTTGAACTATTTGTGGACCAACAAAGGTTTCAGAGACAACTGCGCCTCAAGGAAAGATTCCAGGGACAAGAATCTGAAATGGAACCCTTTCACAAAAAATCAACCTATGACCCTGGTTCACAAAACGCTAGCATACAGACCTATGCACGTTTGGCATATTCAGGTATGGAAAAATCCATTGCTGAACACAGATACAGCACCTTTAACAACCTGAATAAGGAAGAAAGATTGGCTCTCAAACTCCTCACTGAGGACGACTCCATAATCATCAGAGAGGCGGACAAGGGTGGAGCACTGGTACTCTTAAATTACAGTGACTACAGGACTGAAATTCTTGGCCAATTAAGTGATACAACAACATACTGCAGGCTCAGGGGTGATCCCACAGACACCTACAAGGCAGAAATTGACTCCTACCTTACAGAACTGTCAGAGCACAGCATCATCTCCCAGAAAACTTTGGAGTTTCTACTTGTGAATCACCCCATTATTCCAATCCTTTACACGCTACCAAAGATCCACAAAAGCATGGTGTCCCCCCCTGGCAGACCTATTGTTTCTACTATGGGCTCCATTCTCCAACCCATCGCAAGATTCGTGGATTACTATTTGCAGCCTTTGGTCAGGGATATGGAGAGTTTTATACGTGATTCTTCTATGCTCTTGGATTGCTTATCCACCATTTCTTGTACTGATACAGATCTGCTGGTGACCCTGGATGTCACCAGCCTTTATACTGTTATACCCCACAGAGATGGTATAGAAGCTACAAGACAACACCTCCTACATTACCCCTATGTGGGGCCACCTGTGGAGGTACTGATCCATCTACTAGAATTCTGCCTAACAACAAACTATTTTAAGTTTGAAAAGCATTTCTACTTACAGAAACAAGGGACCGCCATGGGGTCTAATGTGGCACCGTCATATGCCAACCTCTACATGGCACACTTTGAAACAACAGATACGGACCTATTCAAAGACCAGCGGATTAAATTCTACAAACGCTATATAGATGACCTGCTACTGGTGTGGAGCGGTTCAGAACAAGAACTACTCGTTTGGTTCCAACAACTAAACAGTGCATCTATGGCTTTGAAATTTAAAATTAACTATTCTTTTGCCTCTATTGATTTTTTGGATATACGCCTGTTTAAGGATGGTGAGAAACTACAATCCACCCTATTCAGGAAAGATACAGATAGGAATTCACTCCTATCCTACACATCTTGCCATCCCCCAGCGCTAAAAAGCGCATTACCAAAATCGCAACTACAAAGGGTCATTAGAAATAACTCTCTGGACTCGCACAAGGATCTACAACTAATTGAAATGGCTAATAGATTCACACAGCGGGGTTATCCTCCAAAACAAACTACAAAAAACACAACTATTGACTAATCAAGATACTAATAGGGATGATAAAAATACCCCTAGGATGACCTTTGTGACCACCTATACTGGGGACAAACAGAAAATCAGCCAACACCTACAGGACAATTGGCATGTCATTAACACGGACCCCGCCTTACCGTTTCAACAAATGCCCCCACCCCGCATTGGCTTTAGGAGATCCAGATCCCTAAGGGACATATTGGTAAAAACTGACCCAGTTAAAAGTTATACCAAGGGTACCTGGCTGAAATTGGATAAAAAAACATAATTTATGCTTACCTGATAAATTCCTTTCTCCTGTAGTGTAGTCAGTCCACGGGTCATCATTACTTCTGGGATATTAACTCCTCCCCAACAGGAAGTGCAAGAGGATTACCCAAGCAGAGCTGCCACATAGCTCCTCCCCTCTACGTCACACCCAGTCATTCGACCGAGAACCAAACGAGAAAGGAGAAACTATAGGGTGCAGTGGTGACTGGAGTATAATTTAAAAATTTAGACCTGCCATAAAAAACAGGGCGGGCCGTGGACTGACTACACTACAGGAGAAAGGAATTTATCAGGTAAGCATAAATTATGTTTTCTCCTGTTAAGTGTAGTCAGTCCACGGGTCATCATTACTTCTGGGATACCAATACCAAAGCTAAAGTACACGGATGACGGGAGGGACAGGCAGGATCTTTATACGGAAGGGACCACTGCCTGAAGAACCTTTCTCCCAAAAACAGCCTCCGAAGAAGCAAAAGTGTCAAATTTGTAAAATTTGGAAAAAGTATGAAGAGAAGACCAAGTTGCAGCCTTGCAAATCTGTTCAACAGAGGCCTCGTTCTTAAAGGCCCAAGTGGAAGCCACAGCTCTAGTGGAATGAGCTGTAATTCTTTCAGGAGGCTGCTGTCCAGCAGTCTCATAGGCTAAACGTATTATGCTACGAAGCCAAAAAGAGAGAGAGTTAGCAGAAGCTTTTTGACCTCTCCTCTGTCCAGAATAAACGACAAACAGGGAAGAAGTTTGGCGAAAATCTTTAGTTGCCTGTAAATAAAATTTCAGGGCACGGACTACATCTAGATTGTGCAGAAGTCGTTCCTTCTTTGAAGAAGGATTAGGACACAATGATGGCACAACAATCTCTTGATTGATATTCTTGTTAGTGACAACCTTAGGTAAGAACCCAGGTTTAGTACGCAGAACTACCTTATCTGAATGAAAAATCAGATACGGAGAATCACAATGTAAGGCTGATAACTCAGAGACTCTACGAGCCGAGGAAATAGCCATTAAAAACAGAACTTTCCAAGATAACAGCTTGATTTCAATGGAATGAAGGGGTTCAAACGGAACACCCTGTAAAACGTTAAGAACTAAATTTAAGCTCCATGGTGGAGCAACAGTTTTAAACACAGGCTTAATCCTGGCCAAAGCCTGGCAAAAAGCCTGAACGTCTGGAACTTCTGACAGACGTTTGTGTAAAAGAATGGACAGAGCTGAGATCTGTCCCTTTAAGGAACTAGCAGATAAACCCTTTTCTAAACCCTCTTGTAGAAAAGACAATATCCTAGGAATCCTAACCTTACTCCATGAGTAACTCTTGGATTCGCACCAATGTAAGTATTTACGCCATATTTTATGGTAAATCTTTCTGGTAACAGGTTTCCTAGCCTGTATTAAGGTATCAATAACTGACTCCGAAAAACCACACTTTGATAAAATCAAGCGTTCAATTTCCAAGCAGTCAGCTTCAGAGAAATTAGATTTTGATGTTTGAAAGGACCCTGAATTAGAAGGTCCTGTCTCAGAGGCAGAGACCAAGGTGGACAGGATGACATGTCCACTGATCTGCATACCAGGTCCTGCGTGGCCACGCAGGCGCTATTAGAATTACCGATGCTCTTTCCTATTTGATCCTGGCAATCAATCGAGGAAGCATCGGGAAGGGTGGAAACACATAGGCCATCCCGAAGGTCCAAGGTGCTGTCAAAGCATCTACCAGGACTGCTCCCGGGTCCCTGGACCTGGACCCGTAACAAGGAAGCTTGGCGTTCTGGCGCGACGCCATGAGATCTATCTCTGGTTTGCCCCAAAGTCGAAGTATTTGGGCAAAGACCTCCGGATGAAGTTCCCACTCCCCCGGATGAAAAGTCTGACGACTTAGGAAATCCGCCTCCCAGTTCTCCACTCCAGGAATGTGGATCGCTGACAGGTGGCAAGAGTGAGACTCTGCCCAGCGAATTATCTTTGATACTTCCATCATCGCTAGGGAGCTTCTTGTCCCTCCTTGATGGTTGATGTAAGCTACAGTCGTGATGTTGTCTGACTGAAACCTGATGAACCCCCGAGTTGTTAACTGAGGCCAAGCCAGAAGGGCATTGAGAACTGCTCTCAATTCCAGAATGTTTATTGGAAGGAGACTCTCCTCCTGAGTCCATGATCCCTGAGCCTTCAGGGAATTCCAGACAGCGCCCCAACCTAGTAGGCTGGCGTCTGTTGTTACAATTGTCCAATCTGGTCTGCTGAATGGCATCCCCCTGGACAGATGTGGCCGAGAAAGCCACCATAGAAGAGAATTTCTGGTCTCTTGATCCAGATTCAGAGTAGGGGACAAAATCTGAGTAATCCCCATTCCACTGACTTAGCATGCACAATTGCAGCGGTCTGAGATGTAGGCGTGCAAAGGGTACTATGTCCATTGCCGCTACCATTAAGCCGATTACCTCCATGCATTGAGCCACTGACGGGTGTTGAATGGAATGAAGGACACGGCAAGCATTTTGAAGCTTTGTTAACCTGTCTTCTGTCAGGTAAATCTTCATTTCTACAGAATCTATAAGAGTCCCCAAGAAGGGAACTCTTGTGAGTGGTAAGAGAGAACTCTTCTCTTCGTTCACCTTCCACCCATGCGACCTTAGAAATGCCAGTACTAACTCTGTATGAGACTTGGCAGTTTGAAAGCTTGACGCTTGTATCAGAATGTCGTCTAGGTACGGAGCCACCGAAATTCCTTGCGGTCTTAGTACCGCCAGAAGAGAGCCCAGAACCTTTGTGAAGATTCTTGGAGCCGTAGCCAACCCGAATGGAAGAGCTACAAACTGGTAATGCCTGTCTAGGAAGGCAAACCTTAGATACCGGTAATGATCTTTGTGAATCGGTATATGAAGGTAGGCATCCTTTAAATCCACTGTGGTCATGTACTGACCCTTTTGGATCATGGGTAAGATTGTCCGAATAGTTTCCATTTTGAACGATGGAACTCTTAGGAATTTGTTTAGGATCTTTAAATCCAAGATTGGTCTGAAGGTTCCTTCTTTCTTGGGAACCACAAACAGATTTGAGTAAAACCCTTGTCCGTGTTCCGACCGCGGAACCGGATGGATCACTCCCATTAGTAAAAGATCTTGTACACAGCGTAGAAACGCCTCTTTCTTTATCTGGTTTGTTGACAACCTTGAAAGATGAAATCTCCCTTTTGGGGGAGAGGCTTTGAAGTCCAGAAGATATCCCTGAGATATGATCTCTAACACCCAGGGATCCTGGACATCTCTTGCCCAAGCCTGGGCGAAGAGAGAAAGTCTGCCCCCCACTAGATCCGTTCCCGGATCGGGGGCCCTCACTTCATGCTGTCTTAGGGGCAGCAGCAGGTTTTCTGGCCTGCTTGCCCTTGTTCCAGGACTGGTTAGGTTTCCAGCCTTGTCTGTAGCGAGCAACAGCTCCTTCCTGTTTTGGTGCAGAGGAAGTTGATGCTGCTCCTGCCTTGAAGTTACGAAAGGCACGAAAATTAGACTGTCTAGCCCTAGGTTTGGCTCTGTCTTGAGGCAGGGCATGGCCTTTACCTCCTGTAATGTCAGCGATAATTTCTTTCAAACCGGGCCCGAATAAGGTCTGCCCTTTGAAAGGTATGTTAAGTAATTTAGATTTAGAAGTAACATCAGCTGACCAGGATTTTAGCCACAGCGCTCTGCGCGCCTGAATGGCGAAACCGGAATTCTTAGCCGTAAGTTTAGTTAAATGTACTACGGCATCAGAAATAAATGAATTAGCTAGCTTAAGGGTTTTAAGCTTGTGTGTAATCTCATCTAATGGAGCCAAGGGTCTCTTCCAGAGACTCAAACCAAAATGCTGCTGCAGCCGTGACAGGCGCAATGCATGCAAGGGGTTGCAATATAAAACCTTGTTGAACAAACATTTTCTTAAGGTAACCCTCTAACTTTTTATCCATTGGATCTGAAAAGGCACAGCTATCCTCCACCGGGATAGTGGTACGCTTAGCTAAAGTAGAAACTGCTCCCTCCACCTTAGGGACCGTTTGCCATAAGTCCCGTGTGGTGGCGTCTATTGGAAACATCTTTCTGAATATAGGAGGGGGTGAGAAAGGCACACCGGGTCTATCCCACTCCTTAGTAACAATTTCAGTAAGTCTCTTAGGTATAGGAAAAACGTCAGTACTCGACGGTACCGCAAAATATTTATCCAACCTACACATTTTCTCTGGTATTGCAACTGTGTTACAATCATTCAGAGCCGCTAACACCTCCCCTAGTAATACACGGAGGTTTTCCAGCTTAAACTTAAAATTTGAAATGTCTGAATCCAGTTTATTTGGATCAGATCCGTCACCCGCAGAATGAAGCTCTCCGTCCTCATGTTCTGCAAATTGTGACGCAGTATCTGACATGGCCCTAATATTATCAGCGCACTCTGTTCTCACCCCAGAGTGATCTCGCTTACCTCTAAGTTCTGGTAATTTAGACAAAACTTCAGTCATAACATTAGCCATGTCTTGTAGTGTGATTTGTAATGGCCGCCCTGAAGTACTCGGCGTTACAATATCACGCACCTCCCGAGCGGGAGATGCAGGTACTGACACGTGAGGCAAGTTAGTCGGCATAACTTCCCCCTCGTTGTTTGGTGAATGATGTTCAATTTGTACAGAATGACTTTTATTTAAAGTAGCATCAATGCAATTAGTACATAAATTTCTATTGGGCTCCACCTTGGCTTTTGCACATATAGCACAGAGATATTCCTCTGAGTCAGACATGTTTAACAAACTAGCAATTAAACTAGCAAGCTTGGAAATACTTTTTACTCAAATTACAAGTAATATGGAAAACGCACTGTGCCTTTAAGAAGCACAGAAAAAAATTATGACAGTTGAATAACAATGAACCGGAGAAATTATAAAAACCAAATTTTTCCCGGTAAAGGCATAAATTTAGCAAAGGATTGCCCCCATTAGTAATGGATAACTAACCCTTAATAGCAGAAAAAAATGTACAAAATATAAACGTTTTTTATCACAGTCAAAGCACAATCTCACAGGTCTGCTGTGAGTGATTACCTCCCTCAAAATAATTTTTGAAGACCCTTGAGCTCTGTAGAGACGATCCGGATCATGCAGGGAGAGAAACAGACTTTTGACTGAATTTTTGATGCGTAGCAAAAGCGCCAAAATAGGCCCCTCCCCCTCACACACAGCAGTGAGGGAAGTTCAGTAAACTGTCTTAAATTAAAATAAACGACAGCCAAGTGGAAAAAACAGTGCCCAAAACAATTTTTCACCCAGTACCTCAGATAATTAAACAATTTAGCATGCCAGCAAAAACGTTTAAAATCAAATAACATGAAATGTCATTAAACAGCCTGTTGCTAGACGTTCCCACTGCAAGTTAGGCTAAAAATTATATGCATATAGTATTATCCCAGTGAAGTGCCATTCCCCAGAATACTGAAGTGTACACATATATACATAACAGCCTGATACCAGTTGCTACTACTGCATTTAAGGCTGAACTTACATTATATCGGTATTGGCAGTATTTTCTCAGTCAATTCCATTCCTCAGAAAATAATATACTGCAACATACCTCTTTGCAGGTGAACATGCCCGCTGTCCCCTGATCTGAAGTTTACCTCACTCCTCAGAATGGCCGAGAACAGCAAAATTAATCTTAGCTACGCCGGCTAAAATCATCCAAAAACTCAGGTAGATTCTTCTTCAAATTCTACCTGAGAAGGAACAACACACTCCGGTGCTGTTTTAAAATAACAAACTTTTGATTGAAGATATAAAAACTAAGTATAATCACCACAGTCCTCTCACACATCCTATCTATTAGTTGGGTGCAAGAGAATGACTGGGTGTGACGTAGAGGGGAGGAGCTATGTGGCAGCTCTGCTTGGGTGATCCTCTTGCACTTCCTGTTGGGGAGGAGTTAATATCCCAGAAGTAATGATGACCCGTGGACTGACTACACTTAACAGGAGAAAAGGTGTATTTAGGTGCATCGGCTGCACTACTTGTAGTGCCTTAACAACTGGCAATTACTTCACGCACCCACATAAGAGGAAAAAGTACTACCACAAATACAGATTAACTTGTACCACTACACATATAGTTTATTTGCTACACTGTATTTGTGGTCTTTTTTACGTGGGTAAAACGACAGATGACCTACGCACAAGAATGGCTAACCATCGGTCGGCCATCAGATTGGCTATAAAAAATGGAACTTCAGAGCAACCGGTGGCACGCCATTTCGCCAACTGCAACCACACAGTCAAGGACCTCAGGTACACTATTATTGACCATGTCCCTCCCCTTAGCAGGGGGGGTGACAGAAATACACTTCTACTTAGAAAGGAAGCCCGCTGGACCTATACTCTGGAGACCCTAATACCAAAAGGGCTCAATACACATCTAGATTGGCAGGTGTGTTTGTGATTTTTGACTTTGGGACTCTATCAATTTCCATTTTGATAGCTCTAATATGTATTTACGTTTACAATGCTTGATTAATTGTAGTTCATATTTGTGGTATACAATGAAGTATGTCTGATTTAATCTGCTCTTACATCCTCCCATATTTCATCCACTGGAGGGTCTGCCACCTTCTCATTGTATTATATAACTTTCATTGTATTGTATAACTTGTATTATATAACTTTCAATGTACTATATAACTTTCATTGACAATCCCCTAGGATGATTTTTACATGCACATAGCCAACCAGGTGCCGCTTCTGACCACATTACATTACATGCTTTGCTATTTTTTTACATCAGGCACGGCTTTACTTGTTGCTTGGCTGACATTTCTTTTTACTTTTTATCGTTATTTAATAAGCCTCTTCTCAGCGCTGTAATTTAAATGCTTATGGTAGCTGTTTGATTGGGTTGCTATGGCAACCGACCGGTAACGCTGCCTTGCTGCTTACAATGACGTTCCCGGTTTTTCTCTCCCCCCCCCCGATGTTTCACAGCGCTGGAGAACATAATGGACCTTGGTATGTGATATGCCTTTTTGACTATATACACGCACATCGCTATATGTAATAATTAGTAAACGGACAAATGTAACAATTGAATACATAGCGCCGTGATGTTGCACTTCTCTGTGCATAACTACTCTCCATTGTCTGCTACTGCTTTGCTACATAGTTTTATGGCCCCTTTTCTTGTATACATGGGTTGCCATGACAACCAGCAGACAGAGCCTTTTTGAATTTCCCGTTTTTTTCTGCAACTGCCATTTTCTGCAACTGTCTTAACAAATATGAACCCTGGCCCTTACAGACATTGGTATGTACATGTGTATATATTGGTTACTAATGCTTTTAGGGGGACACACATCATTTGCAGACCTTTGAATTATTGTCAATTATTTTCAATTACTTGCAATTATTTGGTTTAACAATGTTGACTGTTGGCTTTTCTGCAGCACAGTGTACACATAGCCTCCCCTCCCCCCCCCCCTCTTCTGAGTTTCTGACATGCCCATATGTTAACACAGATTAACACACATGAATGCCTTCAATGCCTTTGATGAACTTTACCTATGTATTTATGTGCTTTCATGATTTATTGATTTCATGTTTAAAGATGCTGATCTTATTTGGATAGGAACTTTGATTTGTACTATACAATGTATTAAACTTATTTAACTTATACATTTTGTATTGCCCTGCTTATGACCAATCTTGTTGGCTTTTCTGCAGCACAGTGTACACATAGCCTCCCCTCCCCCCCCCTCTTCTGAGTTTCTGACATGCCCATATGTTAACACACATTATGCCTTCAATGCCTTTGATGCACTTTACCTATGTATTTATGTGCTTTCATGATTTATGGATTTCATGTTTAAAGATGCTGATCTTATTTGGATAGGAACTTTGATTTGTTCTATACAATGTATTTAACTTATACATTTTGTATTGCCCTGCTTATGACCAATCTTGTCCTGCTGTTCATTTTATGTATTTATGTTCACTATTTTTGCTGTTTGGGTCTGACTCATTTGTTGCCATGGGGGTGTCCTCACTTGTGGGAGGCACCTTACTGTGGAGAGCATGTGATTGGCTGGCCCACCTTTATAAGGGTGTCTGGTGTGGGTTTTTGCTCATATTGTATTTTGTATGTCTGAGGAAGGGGCTAATCCCCCGAAAACGTTCACATAATTGGAATAAAACTTTGAAAAGTCCTGGTGAGTGCACTCTTCATTATATATATATATATATATATATATATATATATATATATATATATATATATATATATATACATACATACACACCACACAGTAAAACCTGACACTCGCCAGCAGATTCACAGTAATGTTTAAAAGCAAAACTGGGGGAAGACAAGGTCTCCCCCTTCCTGGGACCCTAAACCAGCAGCCACACAATGCATACTTCCAAACAAACCAACTGGTAACCTTCCAGTGCAGGTTTTCTGTGTGTTGTGTTGATGATGTTTAAGAAGAAAAAATGGGGTTTATTTAGCAGCGCTAAAAAAAGCTAGGAAATGATGATACCAATCTAATTTATGTTTTATACAATCTAGTTTATTTAAAAATTCTTATAACACATAAAAACAGCAAATGCTTTTCCTAATTAATCAAGGGACGTCTCCCTTATACAACACTTATAAAAACAGACTAGAACCATATAATCCTAGAATTCCAGGTTTAAAGGAATTCATTCTATAGATAACATATGACAAGCAACAAATTTCTAAGATAAATGGTGAATTGAATATTTAAAAGGCACAAATGTATCAATCCTAACACGCAAACTGAACTTTAAAGACATCAAGGTATTCATCTGTTAAATTAACCATTTCCATTAACCACGATTGCTTTGGCACCTAAATCAGAATAACGGCTGTTTTTTGCCTTTTTAACTATCCAGCACACCTGAGCCAATTATATGTCCAAGGAAAGTAACTGTGTAACTTTATAACTGTATTTGTTACTGAAGAACTGTAAAGCTGTTAGGATTGATACATTTGTGCCTTTTTAAATATTCAATTCACCATTTATCTTAGAAATTTGTTGCTTGCCATATGTTATCTATAGAATTAATTCCTGTACACCTGGAATTCTAGGATTATATGGTTCTAGTCTGTTTTTATAAGTGTTGTATAAGGGAGACGTCCCTTGATTAATTAGGAAAAGCATTTGCTGTTGTTTTTATGTGTTATAAGAATTTTTAAATAAACTAGATTGTATAAAACATAAATTAATTAGATTGGTATCATCATTTCCTAGCTTTTTTTAGCGCTGCTAAATAAACCCCATTTTTTCTTCTTATCCACCATTTAGTTCTCTTTGAGGGAAGAACTTTTTTAGCAGCAGGAATCCACCTTTAGGCGCTCCTATCACACTACACATAAATACGTGTTGATAATGTTTGTAATGCTTCCCTGCGGGCCTGCCACCCAGGCTGCTCTGGGGTTAACTGCCTGAGTTACTGGGAACTTTGCAGCTTTCTGTCAGTGTTCAGGGCTGTGGAGTTTGCTGTGGCTTAGGATGTGTACCCAGTCCGGTCTGTGAGTGCGGTCCATTCCTGTGTATGTATGTATATATATATATATATATATATATATATATATATATATATATATATATATATATATATATATACTCAAAATTTCAGGCCGTAAGCTAGTAGCCGGGCCAAAATGTTACTCGCCACTTCTGATCCTACCCACTATCTTCCCACACCCATTACTACACCCCCTCTTTGCATATGTTTAGTCTTTGTGAAACACATTATTGTGATCATTTTGAATATTTTTTTTATTTTATACCTTAACAAATTAAATAATGCTACATACAGTAATAGATTAACATAGAAATAGAAAGTTGTTGAAGAGAGATTGGAGAAAGAGAGTGCTGACAGTCATGGAAGGTCATAGCAGACCTGGAGATTTTCTTTTAATAATCATCTCTTCCTTTTCTCTCTTAACTATCTTTCTCCCCTCCCTCCTCTCTTCAATCTCTCTTTTTACCTTCTTCCTTATCGCTCAAGCCATATCTTCTCTTTACACTCTTTTTCCCCCTCTCATATCTTTTTACGCTCTACTTTAATATCTCCACTCTCCCGTAAAGCTGCCTTCTTCTATACTTTTACTTTCCCTCTACAATCTCTCTCTGACCCTGTTTACCCTTTCAGAAGTAACAGTCTCAGCACTAATTGTGTTCCTACAGCCCTAGAAGAATGATCTAGGATATATAATATTTTTAGCACATAGCCCAAAATGTGTGTTTGTCAATGATGGAACAGGAATGTACATTTTGATTCAACATTCACTCACTAAAGAGTGGAAATTTTGAGATATATATATATATATATACACATACACATACATACATACATACACACACACATACACAGATGGAGTGAGAGCAGGACCGCCATCAGGGGAGACTACAGTCAGGGACCCACTGACATAGCAAGTGTAATATATCAATTTTTTTTTACCCAGGCCCTGTAGTGCCAAATCTGATGACGTCACTCACACAAGCCCCGCTAACTCGCGGCCCGAGTCTCTCACTGACAGTACTGTCACTCAAAGTTTGATTTTTTTCACCATGACAGGACAGGAGGCAGGATATATTTTGATTGGTTAGAGGGCGGTACAATAGCGTGCGAGGGACTTTACTGACTGGAGTGGCCCATACTAGGCAGGCACTGTGGCACATGCATCTCAAGGCAATGGGGGGCGCACGCAGCAGGCATTGGCACACACTTGACAGAGCCTCAGCCTGGATGGAAAGAGCCGGAGGTAGGACAGCTTTGGCACATTTTATTCTTTTCCCCATACTGTATATCTCCCCATTTGCAGCAACAGAATGCTAGCTGAGAGCTCATTCCTTTTTATACGTTCCTAAGTTTACTATTTTAAATTAGTGACAAATATATTTTCCTTTTGACAACATTTTAAAAAATGGAAGATAGCACACTGAGGCCATTCCATTGAGAAGGATGTACATCCCTGATATCGGTATAAAAGGCATATGAGTCAGGCATATATATGTATGATTTACCATTCAGTTGTTGTGCACTGTATTATATTTTTATAGGATATATTTTTAATTTACCAATGACCTTTAGGCTATGTGGTACAAATGTGTATAAATAGGAATATTTAATGTGGAACAACGATCGCTGTACATGCTGCTGCTTAATTACATAGGATTGTGTTTTTCTTATTGGATATTTGCTTTGTACATTTTTATCCTCTTAAAATCCAAGGGACACTGTGTTAAATATTGATATCTGTTGTAGTCAAAAGCAGAGAAGAATTTAACGCCATTTATAGCTGATTCAGCAACTTGCTGTACTTATCAATGTAAAAATTTAGCTTAAAGGGACATGAAACCCAAGTTTCTCTTGTTAAGTGTATCCAGTCCACAGATCATCCATTACTTATGGAATATATTCTCCTTCCCAACAGGAAGCTGCAAGAGTCCACCCACAGCAAAGCTGCTATATAGCTCCTCCCCCAACTGCCATATTCAGTCATTCTCTTGCAAGCCTCAACATAGATAGGAGGTCGTGAGAGTCTGTGGTGCTTTCTACTTAGTTTATTCTTCAATCAAAAGTTTGTTATTTTTAAATGGCACCGGAGTGTGCTGTTTATCTCAGGCAGTATTTGGAAGAAGAATCTGCCTGCGTTTTTCTATGATCTTAGCAGACGTAACTAAGATCCATTTGCTGTTCTCACACATTCTGAGGAGTGAGGTACTTCAGAGGGGGAATGGCGTGCAGGTTTTCCTGCAGATAAGGTATGTGCAGTAAAATATTTTTCTAGGAATGGAATTGACTAAGAAAATACTGCTGATACCGAAGTAATGTAAGTAAAGCCTTAAATGCAGCGATAGCGACTGGTATCAGGCTTATTAATAGAGATACATACTCTTGTAAAAATGTGTTTTAAAACGTTTGCTGGCATGTTTAATCGTTTTTTAACATATATTTGGTGATAAAACTTATTGGGGCCTAAGTTTTTTCCATATGGCTGGCTTAAATTTTGCATAGAAACAGTTAACTGAAGCTTCCCACTGTTGGCTGTGGCAGTTTGTTGTGTCTGTTTTTAAAAACGTCTATGTCTTTTTTTTTTTTTTTTAATCTGTTTTTTGCATTAAGGGGTTAATCATCCATTTGCAAGTGGGTGCAATGCTCTGTTACCTTATTACATGTACTGTAAAAATTTCGTTTGTTTTACTGCCTTTTTTTCACTGTTTTTCAAATTTTGACAAAATTTGTTTCTCTTAAAGGCACAGTAACGTTTTATATATTTGCTTGTTAACTTGATTTAAAGTGTTTTCCAAGCTTACTAGTCTCATTATTAGTCTGTTCTAACATGTCTGACATAGAGGAAGCTCTGTGTTCATTATGTTTTAAAGCCATGGTGGAACCCCATCTTAGAATGTGTACCAGATGTACTGATTTCATGTTAAACAATAAAGATCATTTTTTGTCTTTAAAAACATTATCACCAGAGGATTCTGTCGTGGGGGTAGTTATGCCGACTAACTCTCCCCATGTGTCAGACCTTTTGACTCCCGCTTTAGGGACTCACGCTCAAATGGCGCCAAGTACATCAAGGGCACCCATAGCGTTTCTTTTACCAGGGGATTCTGTCGAGGGGAAAGTTATGCCGACTAACTCTCCCCACGTGTCAGACCCTTCGACTCCCGCTTCAGGGACTCACGCTCAAATGGCGCCAAGTACATCAAGGGCGCCCATAGCGTTTATTTTACAAGACATGGCAAAGGTGGTGAATAATATTCTGGCAGCAGTATTAGTCAGACTACCTGAAATTAAAGGAAAGCAGTTAGCTCTGGGGGTAGATACAGAGCATACAGACGCTTTAAGAACCATGTATGATACTACCTCACAATATGCTTAGTCTGTGGGTGATTTTTTTTTTTTTTTTTGACCCAGGGAAGATGATTTAACCTGATTCTGATATTTCTACATTTAAAATTTATGCTTGAGAACCTCCACTTGTTGCTCAGGGAGGCTTTGGCTGCTCTGAATGAATGTGTACAATCGCAGGGCCAGAGAAATTGTGTAGACTGGATAAATATGCAGTGCCGGTGTGTACTGATGTTTTTCCAATACCTAAAGAGGTTTACTAAAAAATTTTTTTAATAAGGAATGGGATAGACCAGGTGTGCCGTTCTCTTCCCCTCCTATTTTTTAGAAGAATGTTTTCTAATAGTTACCACCACACGGGACTTCTGGCAGACAGTTCCTAAGGTGGAGAGAAGAGTTTCTACTCTAGCTAAGCGTACCACTACCTCTGACGAGGACAGTTGTGCTTTTTAGATCCAATGGATAAAAAAATGTTTTATCCTGCAGCCCCTTGCATACATTGCTTCTGTCACTGCTGCTGCGGCGTTCTGGGTTGAGTCTCTTGATGAGGCTTTACAGTTAAGCGACTCCATTGGATGAATATATTTGACAAGCTTATGCTAGCCAATTCCTTTGTTTTCTGATGCCTTGTTCATTTGACTAGACTAACGGCTAAGAATTATGTTTTTTACTATACTGGCGCGCAGAGCGCTATGGCTTATATCATGGTCAGCTGTCGTGACTTTAATAAATAAGCTACTTAACTTCCCTTCAAGGGGCAGACCCTATTCGGGCCTGGTTTGAAGGAGATTATTGCTTATATCACTGGAGGAAAAGGTCATGCCCTTCCTCAGGATAGGTCTAAATCAAGGGCAAAAAAAAAAAAAAAGTCTAATTTTCGTACCTTTTAAAAACTTCAGGGCAGGTGTGGCATCCTCTTCCTCTAAGGCAAAACAAGAGGGAATTTTTGCTCAGTCCAAGGCGGTCTGGAGACAATCGGACCTGGAACAAAGATAAGCAGGCCAAGGAGCCTGCTGCTGCCTCTAAGGCAGCATGAAGGAACGGACCCCTATCCGGTAACGGATCCTATAGGGGGCAGACTTTCATTCTTCGCCCAGGCGTGGGCAAGAGATGCCCAGGATCCCTAGGCATTGGAATTTATATCCCAGAGATATCTTCTGGATTTCAAAGATTCCCCCCCAAAAAAAGGGGAGATTTCGCCTTTCACAATTATCTGCAAACCAGATAAAGAAGGAGGCATTCTTACATTGTGTACGAGATCCATCCAGTTCCAAGAGAGGAACAGGGACAGAGTTTTTACTCAAATCTGTTTGTGGTTCCCAAGGAGAGGGAACCTTCAGACCTATTTTGGATCTAAAGATCTTAAACAAATTCCTCAGAATTCCGTCATTTAAGATGGAAACTATTCGTACCATCTTAACTATGATCCAGGAGAGTCAATAGAGGACTACAATGGATTTGAAGGATGCTTATCCTCACATTGTGATGCATAAAGATCACCACCGTTTTTCAGGTTTGCCTTTCTAGACAGGCATTACCAGTTTGTAGCTCTTTCCTTTGGGATATCTACAGCCCCAAGAATCTTTATGGAGGTTCTGGGGTCGCTTTGGCGGTCCTTAGACCACGGGACATAGAAGTGGCCCCTTATTTAGACGACATCCTGATACAGGCGTCAAACATCCAAATTGCCCAGTCTCATACGGACGTAGTACTGGCATTTCTGAGATCACATGGGTGGAAAGTGAACAAGGAAAGAGTTCTCTATCCCCAATCTCAAGGGTTTCCCTCCTAGATTCTGTAGAAATGAAAATTTACCTGACGGAGTCCAGGTTGTCAAAGTTTCTAAATTTCTGCCGTGTTTTTTCATCCCATCCGCGCCCTTCGATGGCTCAGTACATGAATGAAATCGGCTTAATGGTAGCGGCAAGGGACATAGTACCGTTTGCACGTCTACATTTCAGACCGCTGCAACTATGCATGCTCAGTCAGAGGAACGGGGATTACACAGATTTGTCCCCCTGTTAAACCTGGACCAAGAGACCAGAGATTCTCTTCTCTGGTGACTATGTCGGGTCCATCTGTCCAAGGGTATGACCTTCCGCAGGTCAGATGGGACAATTGTTACAATAGATGCCAGCCTTTTAGGTTGGGATGCAGTCTGGAACTCCCTGAAGGCTCAGGGATAGTGGACTTAGGAGGAGACCCTCCTTCTAATAAATATTCTGGAACTGGGAGTGATATTCCATGCTCTTCAGACTTGGCCTCAGTTAGCAACTCTGAGGTACATCATACTCAGTCGGACAATATACACGACTGTGGCTTACATCAGCCATCAAGGGGGAACAGAAGTTCCCTAGCGATGTTAGAAGTCTTACAATAATTCACTGGACAGAGACTCACTCTTGTCTATCAGCTATCCATATCCCAGGTGTTGAGAACTGGGAGGTGGATTTTCTAAGTCGTCAGACTTTTCTTCCGGGGGAGTGGGATTTCCTCCGGAGGTCAAGACCAAGCAGGAGAGGGCTTTGGTGTTTTTGACAGCGCCTGCGTAGCCACGCAGGACCTGGTATGCAGATCTGGTGGACATGTCATCCTTTCCATCACGGTCTCTGCTTCTGAGACAGGTCCCTCTACCTCAGGGTCCTTTCAACCATCTAAATAGAATCAATCTGAGATGGACTGCCTGGAGACTGAACGCTTGATGTTATCAAAGCATGGCTTCTCCGAGTCAGTCATTGATACCTTAATACAGACATGAAAGCCTGTCTCTAGGAAAATTGAACATAGATATGGTGTAAATATCTGATTGTTATGAATCCAAGGGTTACTCATGGAGTAAAGTCTGGATTCCCAGGATATTATCTTTTCTCCAAGATGTTTTTGAGAAAAGGGTTGTCAGCTAATTCCTTAAAAGGGGACAGATTTTTACTCTGTCTATTTTTTTGCACAAGCGTCTGGCAGGTATTCTAGACGTTCAGGCATTTGGTCAGGCTTTGGTTAGATCCAAGCCTGTGTTTAAAACTGTTGCTCCGCCATGGAGCTTAAACCTGATTCTTAAGGTTCTTCAAGAAGTTCCGTTTGAACCTTTTTTGTTCCATAGATATCAATCTTTATCTTGGAAAGTTCCTTTTGGGTAGCTAATTCCTCGACTCGTAGAGTCTCCAAGTTATCTGTGTTACAATGTGATTCTCCTTATCTGGTCCTTCGTACGAATAAGGTAGTCCTGCGTACCAACCTGGGTTTTTTCCTAAGGTGGTATCTAACAAGTACATCACTCAAGAGATAGTTGTTCCATGCTTGTATCCTAATCCTTCCTCAAAGAAGGAACGTCTATTACACAATATTGGACGTGGTTTGTGCTTTAAAGTTTTACTTACAAGCTACTACAGTTTTCATCAAACGTTCACCTTGTTTGTTGTCTATTCTGGACAGAGGAGAGGTCAAAAGACTTCAGCAGCCTCTCTGTCTTTTTGGTTAAAAAGCATAATTCATTTAGCTTATGAGACTGCTGGACAGCAGCCTCCTGAAGGGATTACAGCTCATTCTACTAGAGCTGTGGTTTTCACTTGGGCCTTTTTTTAAATGTGGCTTCTGTTGAACAGATTTACAAGACGGAGTCTTGGTCTGCGCTTCATACTTTTCAAATTTAACAAATTTGATACCTTGCTTCTTCGGAGGCTATTTTTGGGAGAAAGGGATTTTTACAGGCAGTGGTAACTTCCGTTTAAGTACCTGCCTTGTCCCTCCCATCATCCGTGTACTTTAGCTTTGGTATTGGTATTCCATAAGTAATGGATGATCCGTGGACTGGATACACTTAACAAGAGAAAACATAATTTATGCTTACCTGATAAATTTGTTTCTCTTGTAGTGTATCCAGTCCACGGCCCGCCCTGTCACTTTAAGGCAGGTAATTTTTTCATTTGAACTACAGTCACCACTGCACCCTATGGTTTTTCCTTTCTCTGCATGTTTTCGGTCAAATGACTGAATATGGCAGTTGGGGGAGGAGCTATATAGCAGCTTTGCTGTGGGTGGACTCTTGCAGCTTCCTGTTGGGAAGGAGAATATATTCCATAAGTAATGGATGATCCGTGGACTGGATACACTACAAGAGAAACAAATTTATCAGGTAAGCATAAATTATGTTTTTTTCTTTTGTGATTTAGACAAAGCATGCAATTTTAAACAACTTTCCAATTGACTTTTATTATCTATTTTTTTCATTCTCTTGGTATCCTTTGTTGAAAATTATACCAAGGAGACTCAGAAGCAGCAATGCACTGCAAGGAACTAGCTGCCGATTGGTGGCTGCACCTGTATACTTATTGTAATTGGCTCATGCAGTTTGTTCAGCGAACTCCCTGTTGTGCATTGCTGTTCCTTCAACCAAAGATACCAGGAGAATGAAGCAAATTTGATAATAGCAGTAAATTGGAAAGTTGTTTAAAATTGTATGTTCTATCAGAGTCATGAAAGAAAATTTTTGGGTTTCATGTCCCTTTAAAGTTCAGTTGCTGAATCAGCTTTAAATGGTTTTAATTTCTAGGATAAAAAAAAAAATAAAAAATGTACAAAGCAAATAAATATATAAATAGGATGCTATATTGGTTTAACTCAGATCAATAACCACACTTTACCAGTAGAAATTAATTTCCAGGTCTGGATAGACCAATCAACCATAACTGAGAATTTCATATAGTTTAGCAATAGGAATAGCTATACACACTGGTTTATAGTATAAAAGAAGAATACACTCTAAATTAAATCTGGAGGAGTTTTAATGTAATGTAAGCTTTTTGGTGGCAAATGTATTGGAAAATAAATTGTATTTAATAGCCAATATACATAGAAATGTTTTCCAGAATTATTTTCAGTATGTTTAAGATAGAGATAGAGAGAAAACAATTGTAAAGTTCATATATACACACAGTTGTGCTCATAAGTTTACATACCCTGGCAGAATTTATGATTTCTTGGCCATTTTTCAGAGAATATGATTGATAACACAAACACTTTTCTTTCACTCATGGTTAGTGTTTGGCTCAAGCCATTAATCATCAATCAACTGTGTTTACTCTTTTTAAATCATAATGACAACAGAAACTACCCAAATGACCCTGATCAAAAGGTTAAATAGCCTGGTGATTTTGGTCTGATAACATGCAACAAGTTGACACAAAAGGGGTTTGAATGGCTATTAAAAGGTAACCATCCTCACCTGTTATCTGTTTGCTTGTAATATATACACAACTGTATATATATATATCATTAGTAATATCTGTTTTTGACTTAGAAGGGATTGTTGCAGTTTCTAAAATTCAGTAATTGCATATTGGGTGGCTTAATCAGTTTTTGCATAAAATATTACTAATATGTGTTTTGAATATTAACATGGTATAAATGATCTTTTAAACATTTTTTAAAGTAGACTGTCCCTTTAACCTTAGGGATGCGTGACTGCCTTAGGTTGAGAAAACTGGCTTTTATTTCAGGTTGATGCAGCTACTGCTAGCATGTTATTTTATCAGTAAAACTTATAACTGTTTTTCAGTGGTATTTATTTTGTTTGGTGCATTGTGTGCACACGATAGGATATTTGTGGCCCTGGCTAGTCAGGCCAGGGCACTTTGTGCTTTTCTGAATATGCTGTGCATCATGTAATCTGAAATATGTTTTGGGTTTTTTTGGCCCCATAACAACAATAAAGATCTGCTTGAAAAAAGGTTTTGTGTTATGGATGATGTACATGCAGGTTGGAAATGCTAGGTTAGTGTAGGGTCCTGCTCAAAAACTCTACCTTGACATGGTAGCAGGCTTAATATTTTTTGGGCAAAATATAAGTGGTTCAGTGGCGGGCGGAGGGGGGGGCGGGGGGCCCTGAAAACTGGCCAACTCAGGGGCCCCAAAATTTCTAGTGGCAGCCCTGAGTGAGAGTCTCTGTACACTATGCTAAAACTTACCGACCTCTTTTACACAAACTATTTTATAATGTAATACAGGAAAGTACTCATGCTTGGGCAAACACCAAAGTTTTCAATAGTTAAATGATTTTCAAGTTTTGAAACAGAGTCAAGATGGGAGCTAAAATGATCAACTGCAAATCAGAGCAGGGTCTCTAAACCAGAGGAGAATGCATAGGCTGCTTGCACAGAATATCTCCCTAGTGTCTAGATGGGCAGGTTATCATTTTTACCCTTAAACAGTATACTCCAACACAAATGACCCCTTTTTATGACATGAAGGGCCTAACGACCCTCTAACATATGTGGATCAGCCAATAAACAATTGCATAGGGCTTCACTGACTGGCTGATCCACTTGTATGCTTTTCTATGGCTGCCCCCAAAGCTCACTTGTGAACAAATTTTTGTTATATGAGAAGAAAGAACTCTCATGAATTAATTAGTGCTACAAAGAATGTTTTTGTTGTTGTTGTTTTCTTACAAGTAATGAAATACCACTTGTTATCCAATGCCCAGTTTCAATTCTCTTTTTTGTTAAAAAATTTAAATGCAAAAGTCCTTTCCATTAATTCATTTTAACATTTTTTCCCTCTACATGGAGGATTTGTGTTCCAGCTCCAAAATAATTTGATTTCTTAAGACTAGAAAAGAAACCAATGAACATTTCAAGACTTACCAGTGAATCCATCTTCAAGAACTCAGAAGAAATCAGGATTGAGATGACATTTGCGGGTTCTGGAATGAAATGGTACAATGGAAGAAGGAAAAAAAAAAAAAAAAAGATACAAAAACAATTAGCAAGTGTGTGAGTTTGACTTTAGAAATTATATTACATAGAAGCTATTCCCAAGCGGTTTTTGTTATTTTGCACTGGAACACAACTGATGGACTTCAGAATGTCAGCTATTATGCAACACCCTATTTTTTTGTAAAATATTTCTAATAAGCACCAAAGACATTAATGTTATAGAATCTAAAAAAGAAATACTAGGCTAGACTACGAGTGGTGCGCTAACTGTAGTGCTCGAGCAATATAAGGCATTTCTCAGCTTTTTTTCCTGCAACAGAAGCAGTGCGTATTAAAAGGGACACTGAACCCAAAAGTTTTTGTGATTCAGATAGAGCATGCAATTTTAGGCAACTTTGTCATTTACTCCTATTATTTTTTCTTCGTTCTCTTGCTATCTTTATTTGAAAAAAAAGTCATCTAAGCTTTTTTGTTGTTGTTTCAAACCTCTGGACAGCACTTTTTTATTGGTGGATGAATTTATCCACCAATCAGTAAGAACAACCCAGGTTGTTCACCAAAAATGGTCCAGCATCTAAACTTACATTCTTGCATTTCAAATAAAGATACCAAGAGAATGAAGAAAATTTGATAGGAGTAAATTACAAAGTTGCTTAAAATTGCATGCTCTATCTGAATCATGAAAGAAAAAAATTGGGTTCAGTGTCTCTTTAAGTGTTGAAAGTAAATGCATTTGCTTGAGTGCAATCAAAATTAACGCTCTTCGGGTAAGCACGACTTCAGAGCTGTGGTTAATGATTATAGGCAAAAAAGTTGCACAAAACACATTAAAAATACATTTAACAGTACAAATAATAACACTGTGATTAAAATTATTTTTAATAAATGCATTAAAAAGTTAAAAGGGCTCAAAGATATGAGGCATAGGCGGATCTACCATTATGCCAAATATTTCTGTCTTTGTACAGTATCTTTCCATTCTCTCACCCCTTCTATCTCTACTCTCTCGTTCTCTCTATTTTATGTCTCTCGTCTATCTTTTTATTTCCCTCTTCACTTTCTCTCCACTCTCCCTTTCCTATTTCCGTTTATCTCTTTTTCCTCCATTTTCTTTTTCTTCTTTATGTCCCTTCTTTTCTCTCTATGGGCTAGATTACAAGTGGAGCGCTATTTTAACGCGTGCCCGTAAAGGGGCAAATTTGCCCATTTACGGGGGGCACGTTAAATAACCACCATTACAGGTGGGTGATGTAATGTACCTTTACATTGAAGTCTATGGGGACTGTGTTTTTACTTTAAATATATATGTATATGCTAATATTCTTATATATGTGTATATACACAAATATATATCTATATAATCATATATATATATATATATTTATAAATTTGCTGTCCAACACTGCGCGATTTACCCCTTGCGCTAGGTTCTTTGCCGTGTCTCACGGCATGAGAACAAGGCTCCCATTGGAGCCTATGGAAGCACCCTCTCAAGAGCGCAAGGCTTCCAGGCAATGCAAACACGACCACTGAATACATTTAACATAAAAATTAATTTTATTTACCCAGCTTTGGAGCCTCATTTTTTTCATTTTCCTTCATGTTACGCTTCACGTATCTCATCAGCCAATCGAAGATCTGCACATCGCAATGAACAGATATGTCTACTTCCTCCCACCTTTGTGCATCTGTGGTCAAGTACTCGGCAAAGTACTTCATCTCTGATATCAGAAGATCCCGTGGACACACAAAGTCCTCCTTCAGGCTTTTGGCTTCATCACACACATGGATTACCATATTTGGCCTATTAATAAGAAAGCATAGATTTCAAAGTTCATTGCTAGCTCTTAACTATTTGTGCTAGCACATAAGCAGTATGGTTTTTTTTGTGTTTTTTTTTTTTTTTTTTTTTTTTAATGCTTAAAAAATTAGCTCAGGTCACTAAAGTCAAACATCTGAATTATGTACATTACATACACTTACAGGAAGCAGTTCAATTTCCATTAAAAGGAAGATTGATGACTGAACCCATAAAAAAAAAAAAAAAGAAAAAAAAAGTTGCTGCTACATCATATACTGTATATATATATATATATATATAGTACAAAATGCTGATTTCTTTGCTTATGAAAAGGAGATCACAGAAGACATTGTTTTATCCTCCCATAGTGTTGAATAAATGAGACGCTTTCATTCTCATAGCTGTTCTAGTCTTCCCATACACCAATCCTGTCACTCTGGCCGGCATCCTTACTGAGTATATCCATAGCTCTCCCCACCAAATGGGCTGTTGCAGAACTCGTCCCAATGTATAATTGGAAATTGCAAATTGACAGCTAAATGTTAACGACATCTGCACACCCTTTTAATTCAAGGTATCCTTATGTAGCTTTGTTGCATACAATATAACTGTAAACTTCTCATAAAAAGCAACTTTTTTTCAAGGACAGTAAACACAAAATTCATATGAAAGAGCACTATTTAACATGAAAAATATAGTTTTACATGAAAAAGCATACTTCCCAACATTCCCCAGAAGATTTCCGAGACAGGGAGGTGAAGGGGAGGGTCCAGTGGCGTTTTGTGGGTGAAGCCAACACATGAGGGGCAGTGTCATGGATGTGCCATGGTCAAAGGCCAGCAGTGATATGGGAGTAGCTGGGCAGAATGTGAGCATGGCATGGGAGAGCCCATGCAGTCTCTTGGGATCAGGGATTTGTCCTGACAGGGGAAGCTACGGGACTCAGGAGAGACAGCAGGCAGAGCTCAAAACCTGTGACTACTCCACAAGTACTGTGACAGTTGGCTCTGAAAAAAGGGTTAAAGGGACATATTTACAGCTCTTTATTTAATAAAAAATTCCCTTTTCTCTAATCGCTGATAAGAGTTGAAAATCACAGTTAAAAAACACACACCTGCTGCAGTTCAGTAGCTTTTCAGGGGAGGATAAGGCCAGTCAACCAATCATGGGTGGCATATATGAGTATGCTCCAATCTGTAGTATCCTCCAAACAGTAGTATCCTCATCTAGAGCAACATGCTAGTGTGACAGGTGCTTTGACTGTAGGTTAAACCCATTTGTAGAGGTTAAACACATTTAGAGAAAGGAATTTGTTTAAAAATGTATAGAAAGCTCTAATAAAATAGAGCACAGTGAAAACACTCTGATCCCAATTTCTGAGGCGATTGGTACGGCTTATCATTGGCTGTACTGTAAATCTTTCCAAACTTAAAAAAAAATGCTTTGTAACTGGGGCGGCCAGCAGCAGTACATACGCAGACATCCAAGCAGGTGCTCAGAGGTCATTTGGAAAGTGCCAAAAATAAAAAGGGGGCAAGGATTATTAATAGTAACAAAAATGCTTAATGCATAGTTTAAAATGTTATGATTTAGTATCCTACACAGGAAAGTCTATTTAAAAAAATAAATAATAGAAATACATTTTTTAAAAATGCCCTCTTCTAGACAGAAAATAAATAAAATTACTTTAACTATATTTAAAGTGTGATGCTTACAAATAAAAATTGCTTGTCACTGATTGTGCCATGTTATAGAAAAAGAGAGAATATATTAGCAATAAACTGAAGACTACTAAAACCTATACATGTCATTCTGAGAGAGCAGGAAATTATTCATGGCATTATGAATTGCTTTTTATGGTTAGATTTCTATTGAATATAAAACCTTGGATTTGACATTTTTATTTGTATTTTACATAATGTGGCAGCAGAACAGAAGATAATGGTTTGAAAAATACAGCTATTTGCAGCTGTGTATAGCAGGTGCCTAACAGACCTATATTTCCTGCCAATAGTTTTAGCAGAATCAAAACCAATTATCAGATCATTAGATTTCATTTTCTAATCAATCACACTCTGCTAACAGGGACATTTCCTTAGGATATGTATGGAAAAAAAAAAATCACATGTACTGCGCACTTGACTTCATCTCCTGACAAACCCATCTGTGTGCATGTGACATTATAGATTATTGCCCTGCTCCTCCAGTGTGCATGTGACGTTATAAATTATTGTCTTACCCCTGGTTCTCTTCAGTTTTCTCGCCATTCATTGTTGCTACGGATTTGTCATTTTCAGTCTGAGAATTTCTCGCTGTCACAGCACCAGACCTTCCTTAATCAAAAAGGAAAAATATTCTCTTTTTTAATATTTGTTTGAAATATTCATTCCTGGCTAATGAAAAAAATTTATAATTAAGTTTAAATATTATGACAAACATTGCGGTTACTTAATTTTGTATATGTCATCTGCCGTTATCTGAAAATGTAAGAGCATAAAACATTAAAGTATATTGTACAAGTACAAATCCCCAAATCCAGGATTCCAAAATCTGGAATTATTCAGAAAACCAGACTTTCATTAATATTTTTTTTTAATCTTCTCTGCCTGCGTCTTTGGTTTGTTTTTTTGTGTTCTAAAATGCAAATCCAATTTTATATTTATTTACCTCTGTGATTACATTGTATCTAAGCCTTTTCAGACTGCCCCCTTATTTCAGTTCTTTTGACAGACTTGCATTTAGCCAATCAGTGCCCTCATTTTTAACTCCACAGGCGTGGTCATAATGTTATCTGTATGGCACACATGAACTAACGTCCTCTAGCTGTGAAAAACTGCCAAATGCATTGAAATAAGGGGCGGCTTTATGGGCTTAGAAATAAGCATATGAGCATACCTAGGTTTAGCTTTCAAAAAAGAATACCAAGAGAACAAAGCAAAATTTGAAAGTGGCTTAAAATTGCATTCCCTATCTGAATCATGAAAGTTTAATTTTGACTAGACTGTCCCTTTAAGTATGCTCCGCGCACCAGCATTTTAAACTCAGCACTTGCTTAGAGAGCCTAAGGTGCTTGTATCATCTGGTAATGATTACATTTCCATTATTGCTGACATAATACAAGCCCCACTGGCTCTCTGAGCAGTTGCAGTATTTAAAATGCTGGTGCACTGAGAATATCTAGCTATGCTGCATATGCACGTGCAAAGAAAAATGCTAAGACTAAAATTGTAATGTCCCTTTAAAAAACATCCAATCCTGACAAGAATGTATAGGATCTTTAGCCCATCTATAGATAGCTACTTAAAAGCCTGAATGTAAATATTACTTGACTTCATAAAAGCACATGCAGACGCCTATTGGGTTTTAGTCAAATATTAACTAGTTTAAAGAAAGTTAAGGGTATTTAGTGGACCTCAGGCAGCCTGCTGTTGTACATGTATTATTATTATAACTACTACTATCCTTTATTTGTAGAGATCCATCATATTCCGCAATACTACAACATACTGTAGGTGCATTATGCAGAGCTCCCAACAGGCCGGCTGTGCCTACTTAAACTCCAATCAGGGCAAACGTTCCGGTTGCCAGAGGCTGCACGGCTCTGCCCACAGCATCCCAGACTGTGCACAACCTGTTTGTGACACACCCAGACCCTCCCCAATTTAATATGCGACCCCGCCCCTCCGGACATTTATCCGCCCACAATATACCTGTGAGCTACAACCCACAAATTCCTGTCACCTCTTTGACCCAAAAAGCCTCAGGCAATGATAGGAGTTATGATTGTGTCATAGAAAGTATACACAAAGACAACTACAAAAATGATGAGAGGGTAGAAAGCCTTGCCTCTGAGCTGCCTGCTAATGCAAGTCCCCTTGTAAGAAGGCAGAATACACAACAGGAGAAGTTATGAGCTTTATTGAGACGGTATGATGATTTGCTTCAAAGTCACATATTTGTTTAATGTAATTTTTCATGAGACTCCAGTTAACCATTTTTCAGTGTGACAACCAAACTAATTTCTGGCATACTATACTCAAAATAGCTTAGTTTATTAATATAAAGTGGAAGAGAAAACAACTTAAGTAAAAAAATAAATAAATGGAGTATTTCTGTCACATTGCATAATGTATGCAATCCACAGCGCCAAAATCTTTCAGAGGATTTCATTCCACGAACAGCAGATTATAGCACGGTGCTGTACACAGGTTGTATTCTGTCACGTTGCATAGCTATCTGAAACAGTGCTGTCAAATGCAGTTGATTGCATAATAAGGAAATGTATCTGCTTTTAAATTACAGCATTTAATTAATGCAATGGCATAACTATAGTGTTGGGAGACATACCTAAGTTTAATGCACAAAGGGGAAATATTTTTAATCAAGGAAGAATCGATTTAGAGATCCATATGTTATGTGAATATAGTACAAATCAGTAAAATTGGAAAAGCAAAGCTATAAATTCAAATGAGGCTCCATGCAACCCAATATGAGTATCAATGTCATAAAACTCATATTTTCTATTTTATATAGAAAAACTACCAGCGAAACAGATTGGCATACCATTCTGAATGAAAAGGATTACAGAACAGTGAGTGATTTACTCTTTTTTAGATGTATTACTAAAACATACACATTAGACGTGTAGCTTTTTTTGTTATTTAGTTTATTAATAAAACAAATATACAATGTGTTGATTCATTCGTTCATATTTCTCTGTCTAATAGATAGATAGATAGATAGATAGATAGATAGATAGATAGATAGACAAAATGCTAAATGCTTTTTAGAATAATGCAATAACGTACCTGTTATGGAGATAGTACTGTGTCCTATTGCTGCTTCCTCTTGTTCCTCAGTTGAATCCAGTAAGGAAGACTTGATATACGTGGCAAGGTTTTCTAAAGGGATTCCTCCAGTTGCCATTAAAGGGTTATATTGGTTATCAACTGGAGATGTCCCACTGCTCTTCAGTTCCTCAAATCGTTTGGCACACTAGCAAGGGCACAAATGTGTGACATTATTACCAGGAATCTTACCATGAGTACTGCTGCAAACAATGGAATACTTAACACATATACTGTATTTATGTTTTCTGCAAAGCAAGATTCATTCTTACAATAAATTAATGTCTTCATATTTCAAGTGATAACGTATGAATCATCTCTAGAGGATATTTATCTTCATGTAATTAGGGTTTAGGTGGATCTTCCCAGAAGGCTTCAGGACTTCCTCCATCAAGCTAGGATTTGATAAAAAGGGAATGATCACAAAACTACAGACCATGTCTTACAACAAATGACAAGCTTGAATACATTAGACCATGTCATTTTTTTTTTATTACTGTCCTAGCTTACTATGTGTTAAATCCCTAGGAAGAAAAAAAAAAAAAAAAGTTAAACACATATAAAGGCACACCCAGGAGACCCAAGCATTGCAGCTCATGATCAGAAAATAGTCTATCAGGAGCAGCAGTTACATAAACGAGGGCATGTCATTTTTTTTTTTATTAGAATGTCCCTATGATAAGAAATGTATCACATTACCAAGCCATAAACAAATTAGTTTTTATAAAAGGGACCTAGCACAGACTAGCCCAAGCAGTCAAACTAAATCAAAATAGGGCTAGATTTCAAGTGGTGTGCTACTGTTAGCACTGGTTGCCATAACCAAGTTTGCACATTGGGATTACTAGAACTCTAAATGGTATGAAGCTGTTCACTTAATTGTGATGACTCATATGTTATGGGGAACAAATAGAGAAATGTTTTACTTTGTTAGCATTAAACAAACATGTGTAATTATATACTGTGTTGACAGGGAGTAACGAATGACACAATATTTAAAGTAACATTCTAATGTAAAAATGGCATGCTCTAAATGAATAAAGCATGTTATTTTTGCATTGCTGATCATAGATAATTGTTTAACCCTGCAAAGGGGGTTAAACGCACAGGTAAAGTTTTGCTTGTGGCTCCCAAACAGAACACCGCTATTGAGTGGCAGAGACATGCAAATGCTGCTCCTGATTGGTTGACTGTCTGTCTCATTCTTGGGGCTGCAATACTAGGGGTTTAACACATAGTAAACTCACTAATGCAAAAATGATATGATCTAATGAATTACAGTGTCTTTTTTCCCCATTAAAATTGTGATTTAAAGGGACATTGTACTGTAACATTTTCTCCCTTTAAATGTCTTCCCATTGATCAATTTCGCCTGCTGGAGTGTATTCAATTGTTTACTAATAGCATTTTAAGTTTATGTGTATGTTGAAACCCCATCTATACTGAAAATTACAATACTGCAGTACTGGCTGGAAAAGAAAACTATGTAAAAATAAACAGGTGCAGAAAACAGCCTCCCAGTGGGGTGTGAGATGAGAGAGACCCACTCATCTGAAAGGATTTCCTAGGGCAAGTTTTGAATACAAGTGAACCTTTATCAGCTGCTTGACTGAGTATAGAAGACATAACATACCAAGCACTGGACCTCATACTCAGTTAAAGGGACATTCCAGCCAAAATTAAAATGCACATAGGTGTATTTAATTTTTGAATAGAAGCTTTTTTGTAATATACTTGTATTAGCAAAAATGCTTTTAGTAAAAGCTATAGCTGTTTCAAACGTGTATTTAAGTATGCTCCGTGCACCAGCATTTTAAACACAGCACTTCCTCAGAGAACCTAAGTTGCTTGTACCATCTGGTAATGACTCAATTTGTTAATGGCTCACATAATACAAACCCCACGGGTGTTCTGAGCAGCTGCAGTATTTTAAATGCTGGGGCACTGAGAATATCTAGCTATGCTTCACATGCACGTGCAGAGAAAAATGCTCACACTAAAACAGTAATAACTTTTACTAGAGGCATTTTTGCCAATGCATGTATATTACATATATGTTTCTATTCAAATATGTCATTCATCTATGTGCATTTAAATTTTGACTGGAATGATCCTTTAACAAATTAGCAATAGTGGATATTCATCACTTCTAACTAACCAGTAAGATTCTGCATTTAGTGCATACCAATCTACAGTCTCAGCTGTAATGGGGTATAAGGATGAGTTTAGACATTATAGTAATTATCTGATGCATGTCTAGGTAATTATAGTGAGCCGGCTCAATGCAGCTGCACTGCTTTGTGTTACTGTTATAGTTGAACTGACAGGATAATATAGGAAAGACAAAACCTGCAAAGATCCACATGATAAAGAGCTAGGACTCCTTATTTTACTTATCAGATACAAACAAATATGTCCTATTTATGCATTATAATACAAACATATTTGCAAACTCCACTTCTGGTTAGAAATATAATATTATGCAATAATACCCATGTGCTAACCAGTTTGCAGCTTATACTGTTTGCCGTTTATTTATTTGTATAAAACTTCTATTCAAAAATGTTTGTGCTGACAGATGAGTCATACAATGCAGAGTTTCTCAACTCTAGTCAAGTACCCTTAACCCGTTGGCTGCTAAGCCATTTCCCACCTGGGTGCTAAGCTGGATTTGAGCTTTTTTTTTTTTTTTTTTTACTTTTTTTCCCAGATCCTCAGACTTATACAGTTAGAAAGGTTAGGCGATTACCTTTCCAACGGTGGGTCTTGGGGGTCTGTAGCTGCTTAGATGCCTGAGATACAGGCTTCTAAGCAGCATGCCCCATTTCCCTATATTGTCCATTGTTAATTTTAAATAAAGTTGTGTGGTGATGTCCTTACGTCATTGCACGAGACATCACCACGCGAATCGTGAAGCCTCTCACTATTCAGGCAAGATAGCCGGGGTGGGAGTAGGTGGGAGCCCCCAGATTGCCCTCAAGGTAGGTGAGTGCTAGCGATGGCTCTGAGCCGTCATCAGCACCTGACTGGGACAATTTGCGATGGCTCAGAGCCATCGTTAGCACTCAAAGGGTTAACAGGCCAAATATTCATATCTTAACTAGAGCAGAGGTGAAAATAGTCAGCTGATCAGTAACCTTGGTTATTATCTCGCTCTCATCCGTCCTTTAGTTACGATTTCTTGACAATCTGGCACGTTAGGAGTATTTGAGAACTGGAGTTGAGAAACACTGATACAATACAAGTAGATCATTAAATAGATACATTCTTTAAGCCATATAAGTATTCTCAATTAGGTAAAAATGAAAAAAAAGCAGATGATGAAAAGTCATCTATATAAATGCATGAATAGTATTGAATTCTGCACAAGTACTAATCATTAATGGATATACTAACATGTTCTTCAGCCCCCAAACAGATGCACAAGCTTTGAGACTGCTACTCATTCTCTCAATTACCTCTTTTGAAGTATATCCTGGGACCAGCCTGGCTACACTATCCCAGTTAATGGGCTGGGGAACACCAACAAGAGAATAAAGGATCATATCCAACACCATCTGGTTATTGTCATAGAGAAAATTATTGTTTTCTGAATATCCACGGCTCATGTTGCCAGATGATACCCTAATGAGAGGAAACAGAATATTAATATGCACTATTGTTACTCAATACGTTTTAATGACCAGCAAAACCGCTTGTATTTTTCTTCTCTAATCTAAAGTGATGCTAAAAACTCTATAAGGTGTTTCAAAACCATGATAACTATAAAGAGCAAGAAAAAAGATCTTATTGATTTTACACATAATGAATGTTTACCTGTGCAGAAGAAAGGCAGGTTAGTGCAGGTAATGTGAGATCAGACAGAATGATGCTGAAGGTTTCTGCAGTGGGCTAGTGGATGGATGAAATGCACTTTGCACACAAGCTGCTGCAGGAGAGAACGATTGGTGGAAGGGAGTTGCTGTTTCCAGATTCATCCAATCAGTCAAGCACAGTATCTACAAATCAAGAGATGTGGGAGAGGGCAGCCAATGATTTAATACCAATTAATACTCATACATAATGCACTGACAGGATGGCAGTCAGAGAAGTGCTGCCAGCCTATCTTAACCCTTGTCTTACTAGACGAGCTGCAATGCAGTACATAGTACACAATAGGCAAATGCACAGTGAAATATAAAGACTGCAGATTTCTGTTGCTAATGTGCATTGCAGTCTAGGTTATACATTCCCATAGACTGGAGATTATATATATATATATATATATATATATATATATATATATATATATATATATATATATATATATATATATATATGTATATGTGTGTGTGTGTGTGTGTGTGTTACTCCTAATGTTTGGATTATTCTAGATAAATCTGAATATAAAATCTTTTCTGCCACTTAAATCATATGCAACTGACTCCTCTGTATTCATGATAGCAATTAAGTTTCACATAAATGTGTGTGTGTAGAATATATATAGGATAGATAGATAGATAGATAGATAGATAGATGGTGAACCCAGGTAAGAATAAACCTTCATGTGTTTTTATGTTTCTATGCTAGCTAAGTGCTGGACATCCTGTGTGTTGTGTTTTATATTTTTATGTGATTTTTTTCCTATTGATATCTGTGAGTTTTCTAGTGGCATAGGTTATGCATGTGTCTAGGAAAATGACACATTCCTGGGCTTATCACTATCGGGTAAAATGCTGTAACTAACTCTACATTTTATCCTACCTGTCTGTGTGTTGCGCTTGGTATTTTTATGTAATTTTGGAATTTGCACTCTGGGGTTTGTCTGGGGTTAACTGCCTGAGTCACTGAATACAAACTCAGTTGTAAGTTTTGCCAATGGCATGGGATGTGCACCCATTCCAAATTGAGAGTGTAGTCCATCTACAGGTTTTGTATCTGCCTAGGAAAATTACACACTTGACTGGGACACCCCTGTTTGCATTTCAGTTTGCTTGGTTGGAAGCTGGCATCCCAAAATATTTATTTCCTGATTCAGACAGAGCATGTAATTTTGAACACCTTTCCATTTTACTTCTATTACCTAATTTGCTTTGTTCTCTTAATAGCCTTTGTTAAAAAGCATACCTAGGTAGGATTGAGAGCAGCAAAGCACTAATGGGAGCTAGCTCCTGATTGGTACCTGCACATATATGCCTCTTGTGATTACTCACCTGATGTGTTTAGTTAGTTCCCAGTAGTGCATTGCTGCTCCTTCAACAAAGGATACCAATAGAATGAGGGAAATTTGATTATAGAAGTAAATTGGAAAGTTGTCTAAAATCTTATGCTGTGACTGAATCATGAAAGAAAAAAAATGTGGGTTCCATATCCCTTTAAGACCTAGGTAAGAAGAGACCTTGATATTGTACCTTGGTCATCACCATATGATCAAATACCAAAACTATCTTGAGTTTATGCTTCAGCCTACCTGTATGTAGTAAATCATGGCCATTCTGTGTTGTGTTTGAGATTATATATAGAGCATAACATAAAATTACAATAGACCATGGTCTTCTGAATGCTCTGCCTTTTAATTGGTCTTCTAAAAGGTTACTATACACACACATCATATTGCTGTAAACATTAGCCAGTTGTTGTATTTACTTGTACATTACAGAGAAAAATTATCCACTGAAACTGACGAGCTGTAAACAGTAAAATCCAATAACTATAAAATTCCTGCAGAAGTTACATTCTTAAATACACAATAACATAAAATGACTCTTTAATCTTTTTAACCAGTTGTTTTGATACAGAGCAGCTGTGTATCTTGTACTGTTGCTAACACAATGCGCAGATATGGTTATGAACATGACAGATACAATATGTTACTTGCTTTAGACGTACACAGTTCTAAATATAGCACATTGCTTTGCAAAGGATACTAAAACATACAGAAAACTTGCCAACCATACACACAAGAAAATGTGATTAGTGTGCAAACAATATAAAACAATAGGGGCTACAGCTCAAAAGGTGTGTGATTACCATTTAGATTGTAAACTCTAAGCCCTCTGACTTGGGTACCCACATGTCCCAGTATAATCGGGACAACCCTGTAATCAAGAGGTAAGTCCCATGTCCCAGGTTTTTCTACTGGGTCATATTCTATAAAGTTCTCTGGACTTGTGAGATTCTATAAGAAATCCCGCCAGTACTATGAAACCCCTATCCTAACTCTATAAAGGCAGTTTTTAGCTTGAGATCAGTGTGTCTCGCAAAGGAGTGTTCCCTGCTTTTTAGAATGTGAAGGTAAATCATACATTACAATAGGAATCAAACAAAATAGAATTGTTTTCAGAATTGATCCCAATGTCCTAGATTATTCCCTCTACAACTTCTCCTTCTCATCCGCCCACTATATTTTCCCCTTTGCTGGCTGAGTCTCTCTGTAAGAAAAT
Source organism: Bombina bombina (assembly GCF_027579735.1). Taxonomy (NCBI): domain Eukaryota; kingdom Metazoa; phylum Chordata; class Amphibia; order Anura; family Bombinatoridae; genus Bombina; species Bombina bombina. The sequence continues at coordinate 82,733 of NW_026510719.1, forward strand.
TAGGAAGATGATACTGCAGAGGCGTTGTGCAGTGACACTGGGGATGGCAGACAGAGCAGAATACTCAGTGCTGGAACACCCATCTGAGTAAGGCTGCAGGTTTGACTACTAAATACCTTATTGGCTCAAGGTAAATTAACCCCTTAAGGACCAGCGACGTACCCTGTATGTCGCTGGCCTTTTTTTGGGACTTGATTGTTTTTTAGTGCGGTCTTGCCACCAGCGCTGAGACTGCTCTATTCCACAAAGCCTGCTGGAGGGAGGGAATTAATAGCATGTTCTTGCTAGACTTGTGCTATTATGTCCTGAAAAAACCCTTAACGACCAGTGACATACAGGGTACATTGTGGTCATTAAGGGGTTAAAATGAGTAAAAAATAAAGTGAAAAGCAATGATAAAAGCCTGTGATAACCTATACTATTCTTGTAACTTTAAGGGATGGTAAAAAAATAATCAAGGTATCAGTAAGTACATGTCTCATGCTTGCATAGTAACCAAAACTAAAGTTAAAAGTCATTTTAATTTATTCTTAAAGAGACATTAAACCGTAAATACATAATTTATACATAGTATTGAAGATAATCCCTGCCAGAGCCTCCCTCTAGTTGTGGGTGTCGTCATGTTAAAATCTAGCTTTCACTGCATTAAGGTGCTGACTTGTCTGCACATGTGCAGCAACTCTCCTTCAGATACCTGCAGTGTAACCTAGATTCCAAAATAGGTGGCACCATAATTAGTAGGTGATGCATTAAATGTATCTAGTGTTTAATGTCCCTTTAACCAGTGACCATTTAGAGATTTGTGTTTACTGCAATGTTTAAAATATACAGTATATGGTTTACTGTAAAGCTGAGTGTTTAATGTTTATGTATATTTGAAACTGCATAAAAAAATACTTTATAAGCAACCAATCAAGTCATGCACACAAACCACACCCACTCCACATGCCCTTAAAAATGTGTGGAAATGGCTGGGCAAAAGGGTGGCAATCCTAATTCTGGAGGTTTGAGACAGGGAAAGGTAGAGTTAATCAAACATTTCCTGCCAACAATCCAAAGATTAAAGGGGCACTAAACCCAAAAGTTTTCTTTCATGATTCATATAGAGATTTTTAAAACAACATTCCAATTTACTTCTATTATCTAATTTGCTTCATTCTTTAGATATCCTTTGCTGAAGAAATAGCAATACACATTGGTGAGCCAATCACTTGAGGCATCTATGTGCAGCCACCAATCAGCAGCTACTGAGCCTATCTAGATATGCTTTTTAGCAAAGGATATCAAGAGAATGACGCAAAATTGATAACAGAAGTAAATTAGAAAGTTGTTTAAAATTACATGTTCTTTCTAAATCATGAAAGAAAAAAATTGGGTTTCATGTCCCTTTAAAAGATCTGGTCTGAATTAGAGGAGATCTGGGTCTGAAGTTACAGATACGGGGGGTCAAGTTGGATAAGGGGTGGAGTTGGGTGTTGGCAGGGCTTGGCGTTACAAGTGTGGGTTGGGGGGGAGTTAGGCACGGCTATGCGATAGATTTTATACTGCACTATTTATAAGGTGTAGGAAGGCTGCAGGAGAGAGCAGACAATGCTGTTCTATATTCCGACCGCGTTAAGTTTTCTTACCTACGTCACTTAGAAGGCCACGCCTACAATAAACTTGAAGACACAGTGCACGCTTGCGCTCATTGCTGTAATCGAAATATTACATTACAACCCACCTACAATAAACTTTAAAATTACACTAAATAGCACGCATGCGCTCACTGCCGCAGTCGGCAAATGTTACAGAAACGGTCCGTACACAATTTTGGCACTAGCTTGAGACATCAAAATCCCATTGACAAAAAAAGGCTTTTATCTCCATTATATAAAACTACCCTTTCTGACTTACAGTATACCTTGAAGATCAACTATAGATGGTAATCTACACATACCCTCTCACCTGATATATTTTTAATATATAAAACTAGCAGATAGCCTATTATTACGGTAAAGCCTTCAAGTAATTACAGATACCTCCTGCATTGAAGCTCTTTTTACCTATATGTTTTTAAATGTTACTATTTCAGTACTTTTCATTATAGAAAGCCTTTTCGTTCAGTTATTTCATCAAACAAATTCATACAATAATTGTGACTATAAAGCCTTTTTTTTTTTTTTTTTTTTTTTTGCACTGTTATTTCAATGTCCCCAGCTAGTGTCAAAATTATGGATGCACCGGTTCTGTAATATTTTCCGACTGCGGCAGTGAGTGCATGCGTGCTCTTTAGTGTAATTTCCAAGTTTATTGAAGTAACATTTTCAGACTGCGGCAGTGTGCACATGCGTGCACTACAGTCTTTGCAATTTTTTTGTAGGCGTGGCCTTAGGCAGGGAAACGTAATGCGTTCGGAGAACATAACAGAACACCCCCCACTAAAACCATGGGTTATTATTATGTCCCTTGTAAAGTGCTGATGTACAGGGGGGGGGGGGGGGGATTCTGTAAGCGAATTGCAAACAAAGATCATAATATTATTTTTATTAGTAATATGAAAAGCTATCAGTAATAATTTATTTTTGCTCTTTATTTTGATTAATTTTAGTAGATTTAAAGGGACATTGAACCCAAATGTTTTCCTTTCGTGATTCAGATAGAGCATGAAATTTTAAGCAACTTTCTAATTTACTCCCATTATCAAATTTTCTTCATTCTCTTGGTAACCACTTTTCCCCGGGAATTAAAGGGTTAATAAATAATTTTTCAAGCAGTAAAATTTGTTTTTTAAAAAAAAAAAAACCACACTAAATTTACTATAAAAACAAATTACCTATGTTGAGATGGGATTTGATAACATTTATCGAGAAGAGCTTGCAACAGCAGTTTCTTTAAAATTATTGTCTCTTAATTTAACATAAAATCTTGTTTTCAATTAAAAGAAAGTACATGTAATTACAAACGTACTTAGCTCAGGGAATGACAAATTTATTTCAAATTTTGGAACCAGCAATATTAGATATAAGCTAGCCACACACTGTTAAAGGGAGAAAATTAGCAATAATAAAATGCCAGTACTTGAACAGAACTGTGTTTGACCCAATGAGAATGGCTTAAAGGGACACTGAACCCAATTTTTTTTCTTTCATGATTCAGATAGAGCATGCAATTTTACTCAACTTTCTAATTTACTCCTATTATCAATTTTTCTTTGTTCTCTTGCTAGCTTTATTTTAAAGGCAGGAATGTAAATCTTAGCAGCCAACCCATTTTAGGTTCAGCACCATGGATAGCGCTTGCTTATTGGAGGCTTACATTTACGCTCCAATAAGCAAGCATAACCCAGGTTTTCAACCAAAAATGGGCCGGCTCCTATGCATCATATTCCTGCTTTTTAAATAAAGATAGCAAAGGATGAAGAAAATTTGATAATAGGAGTAAATTAGAAAGTTGCATGCTGAATCATGATAGAAATAATTTGGGTTTAGTGTCCCTTTAAACACATAGCTAAATTCAGCACCATCTCAGGATGGGCAATGCATTGCCATGTTATTTAATGGGACAATAAGTTAAAAATTGAACTTATTAATCTGTGCACAGTCTTTTTTTTTTTTTAAGTTTTATATTTTTATTAATTTTTGGGTGGGTAATTGAGTAAAATATTCAAAGGGGTTAGATCAATAGAGCAATGTAGAATTGTTTTTATGTGATGTATGACTTGTAACCAAAATGGTTTAAGTATTTCACAAGTCCACCAGATATGGATGAGTGACCCAGCTTCTCCGCATTCTCTCCAGCAGATCAGAGGTAGAGGGGTTATATAGCTTTGAGTTGTATTGGTGTCAAGTACCAACGTGAGAGCAACTTATTATAAGTTTCCTGTATGGAAGCTGATTGAGGATTTTTTAGTTGATAAAAATATTTTTTTGCCATTGTTGTGCAGGTGCACAGTCTTTTTATATGTACTCTTTCTGTGCAAAACTGAAGTAAATTTTAAAATTTGTCAGGAAAATCAAAATGCTCATTTAAAATTACGGTAATTTAAAATTTAATTGGCTCTTTATTATGCACTTCTTGAATACGCAATTCTTTTGTATTTAAATTGTCCTTTAAACTAGCATTACGTAAATTGGAGAAAAAACAACAATAATTGCAGGTAAACTGGCAGCTAAAATATGTTTATATTTATACAGGTGCTCAAATTGTTTTCTAACATGTATATTAAAAAGCAGCAGCACTAAAACGTGCTAAAAAAGCTTTAGAATAGGTTTTAAACACGGTTTAAAGGGACATGAAATGAAAAAAAGAAAACAAACGAAAAATAAACAGTGCACAAAGTCATTGTGTAAATAAAGAGACCTTTAAATGCACTGGCCTTTAAAGGGATAGTCTAGTCAAAATTAAACTCATGATTCAGAGCATGCAATTTTAAGCAACTTTCTAACTGACTCCTATTATCAATTTTTCTTCGTTCTCTTGGTATCTTTATTTTAAAAAGCAAGAATGTAAGCTTAGAAGACGGCCCGTTTTTGGTTCAGCACCTAGGTAGCGATTGCTGATTAGCGTTTAAATGTAGCCATCCAATCAGCAAGCCATGGGCCGGCTCCTAAGCTTACATTCCTCCTTGTTTGAATAAAGATACCATGAGAACGAAGAAAAATTGATAATAGGAATAAAATTAGAAAGTTGCTTAAAATTGCATGCTCTATATGAATCATGAAAGTTTAATTTTGACTTGACTATTCCTTTAAATTCCAAACCTATAGTTTTCCTGCTGTGCTACAACAGGACTCAATGTAAGAGGAAATTTGTATCAAAAAGTTGCAACTTGCTTGTAGTTATGGCGGCCTTGTGCTAAACTAGCTCAAAGAATTGCTCTCAAGCAAGTTGCAACTATTGGATACGCTCATTTAGAATATATGGAAGTTTCCTACTTACTGTATATCAGAGACATTTAAAGGCCTCTTGATTTTTATTTACACAAGGACTTTATGTGCACAGGTTATTTTCACTTTTTTCCCCATTTTAAAGTGATGGTAAATCTGAGCATTTAAAATATGCTAGGATTTACCATCACTAAAAATGAACTGTTATCAGTTATTACAAAAAAAAGGGTGCTAAACTCAACCCCACAGCACATCGCTCTTCTTCAATGAGGTGATGTTTCCACCTCTAAACCAATAGCCGTGCGTGTCATCCGACATCCTAGAACGGCTATTGGTTTAGAGGTCGAAACATCACCTCATTGGTAAAGAGCACTGTGATGTGGTCGGCCAGTGCCCCTGACTTTAGCAAGCTGCCGCAGCACAGAAAGACTGAGTTTAGCACCCTTTTTTTTTTTTTAAGGCGATTGAAAAGTTTATTAAATTACTGCCCAGTATCTAAAAATAATTTTAAAAACAGGGGCACTTGAATTCATTAAATTTTACAAAAAGACACTTCTTTTTTAAAATATTTACCATTTTGTTATGGTAAACATACCGCCGATCCTACGCCCGCATCTCCTGCTTTCTTTAGCATATGGATTACAAATGCGGCTTCCTCCAATCATTGCGTGCCCCACGGGCTGGATGCCAAAAGGCGGCACGCAATGATTGGAGGAAGCCAGATTCATCATCCATATGCTAAAGAAAACAGGAGATGCAGGGGGGAGGAACAGCGGTATGTTTACCATAATGCAATGGTAAATATTTTTAAAAAGAAGCGTCTTTGTAAAATTTTATGAATTTACCTACCCCTGTTTTTAAGATTATTTTAAGGTACTGGTCAGTGATTCATTAAACTTTACAATCACTTTAATAACTGATGACTGAAACTACAGTTTATTTTTAGTGATGGTAAATCCTAGTGTTTTTTTAACGCTCAGATTTACCATCACTTAAATTGTATTGTTTTTGGGACATCTCTTTTATATCACATTAAAAAGGGACATGAAACCCCAAATTGTTTCTTTCATGATTCAGATAGATCATCTAATTTAAACAACTTTCTAATTTACTTCTATTATAAAATGTTCTTCGTTCTTGTGGTATCTTTTGTTGAGACATACGCTCAGGAGCGTGCACATATGTGAATCACTATATGGCAGCAGTTTTTTAAGAATGGAATCAATTTGCAAGAGCACTAGATTTCAGCACTATTTCCTGCCATGTAGTGCTTCAGACACCTACCTAGGTATCTCTTCAAAGAATACAATGAGAACTAAGCAAATTTGATAATAGAAGTAAATTGGAAACTTTATAAAATTTTATGTTGTGTCTGCATCACAAAATAACATGTTTGGGTTTCAAATCCCTTTAAATTTGCAACTAAAAGGAGAGTGAGTCCAGAGACTCTACTGCTCTTTGGCTGATAAAGACAAGTGACACAAAAAAAAGCACTGAAATATCTATTTAAAAAATAATAATAAAAAGCTGTGTGATATATTTTGCAACATTTTAGATCCCCCCCCCAAGACCCAATGCCATGATAACATATGACTTCATGAGCCTATTTATATCAAATGCTTACATTTCTGAAGAAATATACAGAAAACTTGAAAAAGTGTTGTAAAAGGTAATAACACACACACACTTTCATACTATACACACACCACACACTCTCATATTACACATACACAACACACACACTCTCATACAATACAAACACCACACACTCTCATATTACACACCACACACTCTCATATTACACATACACAACACACACACTCTCATACAATACAAACACCACACACTCTCATATTACACACCACACACTCTCATACAATACAAACACCACACACTCTCATATTACACACCACACACTCTCATATTACACATACACAACACACACACTCTCATACAATACAAACACCACACACTCTCATATTACACACCACACACTCTCATACAATACAAACACCACACACTCTCATATTACACACCACACACAACACACACACTCTCATACAATACAAACACCACACACTCTCATATTACACATAAACACTCTCATACAATACAAACACCACACACTCTCATATTTCACATACAATATACACACCACACAAAACACACACTCTCTTATACAATATACACACCGCAAACACACACTCTCATATTACACAACACACACTCATACAATATACACACACACAAAACACACTCATACAATACACATACTCATAAAATACACACAACACACACTGTCATACAATACACACACACTCTCATACAATACACACACCACACACTGTCATACAATACACAAGTCATGATCCAGTAAACATGGTGTTGCGACCCAGCAATGGGTCCCAACCCTTGGTTTGAAGAACCCTGTTTTAGATGTAACAGAGAACATTTTTGATTATTCTTCATGAAGTTAAACAAACAGATTTATCTTTTCAAACACAGTGCACTGCGCTGATGCTTTAGAACAAGTTCTCCTTACTGCAGTGTATCCATTTAAAGAGCCAGACAGGAGTATATTGTTAAAATGACATTAAATACATCTTCTTTTGTGTAAAAATTGAAGAGAAATTTAACAAAATGTCTAGTATTTTTGTTAAGAAGTTATATTAAAATGTAGTTGTCTGTCCTTCACATCCATAATCCTGCACAGGGCCCCATGATTTAAAGCTCTCCACTCTGGCAAGATTATCTGAGAGGTCTCGTCAGTACTGTGAGGTCCCTCAAATAGTTTTACAAAGGAATATTTTAGCTTAAAGGGAAAGCCTACACCAGAAATGTTATTGTTTGAAAATATAGATAATCCCTTTATTACCCATTCCCCGGTTATCTTAACATACTTTTTACACAGACTGCTCCCTTATTTCAGTTCTTTTGACAGACTTTCATTTTAGCCAATCAGTGCTGACTCCTAGGTAACTCCACAGGCATGAGTACAATTTTATCTATATGGTACACATGAACTAACGGCCTCTAGTTGTGAAAAAAATGTAAAAGTGCATTCAGATAAAAAGCAGCCTTCAAGGGCTAAGAAATTAGCATATGAGCCTCTGTAGGTTTAGCTTTCAACTATGAGAAAAATTGATGATAAAAATAAATTGGAAAGTTGTTTAAAAATGACATACCCTGTCTGAATCATGATAGTTTATTTTTGACTAGACTGTCCCGGGTTTTTTCAGACAGCTGCCAGTACCCAAGATGGCGGCAACTAAGTAGAGGGGGGAGAGTTAGAGAGCTGTTTTGGGGGGGGGGGATCCAACACTGCAGAATAACTATAAAAAAAAGTATTTTATTTTGTTACTGGCAGACTTTCTGTCAGTACTTAAAGGGACATGAAACCCATTTTTTTAATTTTGTGATTTAGAAAGAGCATGTCATTTTAAACAACTTTCTAATTTACTTCTATTATCTAATTTGCTTAATTCTCTTGATATCACTTGCTGAAAAGCATATCTAGATATGCTCAGTAGCTGCTGATTGGTTGCTGCACATAGAGGCCTTGTGTGATTGGCTCACACATGTGCATTGCTATTTATTCAACAAAGGATATCTAAATAATTGAGCAAATTAGATAATAGACGTAAATTGGAAAGTTGCTTAAAATTGCATGCCCTATCTGAATCATGAAAGTTTAATTTTGACTAGACTGTCCCTTTAAGATGGCGGTGACAATTGTGAGGCGGGGGAGGAAAGAGAGCTGTTTTAGGGGGGTCAGGATGTATCAGGTGACTGATTTCTACACTGAAGCAAAAATTAACCCTACAAGCTACCTAATTAACCCATTCACTGCTGGGCATAATACAAGTGTGGTGCGCAGCTGCATTTAGTGGCCTTCTAATTACAAAAAAGCAACGCCAAAGTCATAAATGTCTGCAATTTCTGAACAAAGGGGATCCCAGAGAAGCATTTACAACCATTTGTGCCACATTTGCTGTTTGTAAATAATTTCAGTGAGAAACCTAAAGTTTGTGAAAAAGTGAACGATTTTTTTTTATTTGATTGCATTTGGCTGTGAAATGGTGGCATGAAATATACCAAAATTGGCCTAGATGAATACTTTGGGTTGTCTACTAAAAAAATATATACATGTCACATCGCTAATTTTGAAGAAAAAAAAATGGTTTGGAAATAGCAAAGTGCTACTTTTACTTATTGCCCTATATCTTGCAAAAAAAAAAAAACAAAGAACATGTAAACATTGGGTATTTCTAAACTCAGGACAAAATTTGGAAACTATTTAGCATGGGTGTTTTTTGGTGGTTGTAGACGTGTAACAGATTTTGGGGGTCAATGTTAGAAAAAGTGTTTTTCCCCCCCATTTTTTCATCATATTTTATATTTTTTTTTATAGTAAATTATAAGATATGATGAAAATAATGGTATCTGTAGAAAGTCCATTTAATGGCGAGAAAAACTGTATATAATATGTGTGGGTACAGTAAATGAGTAAGACGAAAATTACAGCTAAACACAAACACTGCAGAAATGTAAAAATAGCCCTGGCCCCAAACTGTCAGAAAAAATGAAAAGTGCTGTGGTCACTAAGGGGTTAACACCGGTTTATCTAGCTATATAGGGTTCTGTATGTGAAGGAGAGGCAAGTACATTCTTATATAATGCTCAAAAAAGTGCTTGAGAGATTTTGTGATTTATTTCCATGCTGGCACCAGGAACATAATGAGATAACAGCTCTTAAAGGGACACTAAAACCCAACAAATTTTGTGATTCAAGTAGAGCATACAATTTTAAACAACATTCCAATTTACTTCTATTATCTTATTTGCTTCATTCTTTAGATATCCTTTGTTGAGTAAATAGCAACGCACATGTATGAGCCAATCACACGAGGCATCTATATGCAGCAACCAATCTGCAGCTACTGAGCATATCAAGATATGCTTTCCAGCAACTTACATCAAGAAAATGAAGCAAATTAGAAAGTTGTTTAAAATTGCATGCTCTTTCTAAATCATGAAAGAAAATTTTGGGTATCGTGTCTCTTTAAGCTAACATTTTTGTTTTCTAAAATTCTTTGAAGGACCTCTCAGTACTGATAAGACTTCTCTGAGCAAGGATCTAAGGAGCCGGACCATTTTAGGTTCAGAACCCTGGATAGTGCTTGCTTATTGGTGGCTACATTTGGCCACCAATAAGCAAGCATAACCCAGGTTCTGAACCAAAAATGGTCTGGCTCCTAAGCTTTACATTCCTGCTTTTTAAATAAAGATAGAAAGAGAACGAAGAAAATTTGATAATAGGAGTAAATCAGAAAGTTGCTTAAAATTGCCTGATCAATCTGTATAGTGTTCCGATTTGGATCCACAATGTTACAATACACATAGGTACGGTATCCTATAAGACATTATAATAACGATACAGTATTTTGGCTTTGATGTAAATTGTTACAATACCATAACCTGCTTTGTGAGTGCCTTTTTATAATACTGATACATTCAGTGTGTGTTATTCTATAGAAATGTAAGGTTATAGTACAAGGGGAGTGTTCCAGAATACAGTATATATTATAGTGATAATTACAGATAAAACAGAGGGGCTCTATATTAAATCTGCATTGTTATATCATAATTCAGACCCTATTAATAGAACACATATACACCAGATCAGTATTAAATGCTCCCCATTAACATTATACAGTAACTGTCTTTCTTGCATAGCATAGATCCCCAATCCTTGTTCTTACCCGCAGCTCAGAAATTGATCCAGGTTCGCCAACCACTCACCGCAGAGAACCAGAAAGCCCGGCGTACTGTATGTCAACCTACCTCTAAGGCTATAAAGCCACAGGACAATAAACCAATCAGCACGAAGACCGTAGGGAAGTCAATGGGAAGACAGGTGCAGTGACAGTGGTCTGTGACGGCATCGCCAAGCCTGGTTGCACCAACAGTGGTTGCATTGCCGCAGTGCAGGGCGTGGGTGAGCGTCCTCTGGTTTCCTAGCAATGGGGCAGAGGCGGTTCCACGCGTCTATTCAGAGTACAGGGATTCTACAGGGATATCAACTGGCTCCACTGAAACTGCAGGTCAGCCGTGTTATATGGACAGTCCGTAAGGCCCAAACTGATCAATAGACAGTGCAATAGTCATTTTATTTAAACTGGCTCTGGCAGCGCCTTTCATTATGCGCAGACATGAGATCTGACCACCGGTGCCATCAAGTTGTAAAATAATACTGGTATGTAGGAAAGGCGGTGCAATGGATTGCTAACCAATGGTTTTCTGCTCTCACAGATTAATTAAATGTAGTGTAACATTTATGCAGAAAGGAAAATGAAGCCCTGTTCAGCACTTGTGCATTGCTTTTTTCAGAACTTTGAAATTTCTCATCCTTTGTCATCATTGTGATTGAGAACTGTCATAAAGTGATAGCTGCACAATTCTTTTTCCCCCACACAGGTTGCATAGCCTATAGTGAACACTAGAAAAAATAGGTAAAAATAAATCAATTAGATCTAATCAGGAAATTATATCATATAGTTGCCAACACCATGGACAGTTCTGCAGCAGAGCAATCAAGAAAGCATGCTATGTATGTACTGACCATAGCTATTTCCATAGCTCTATCCACTCTGCCCCCCCCCTAAAAAATGAGATTGCACACATTATGCAAATGATTAATTATTGTACTACTCTAATCTGTAAATTAACAGCTGCCAGTTTTATAAATTATATTTATGTTGGTTTTTATTATTATTATTCTGCTGTTCAAATTTAAGGAGGCTCTAATACCACATTATGCTGACAAATATAAACATAAGACCAACAAAGACCTTATGTATGATTCCCACAGTCAGCAAAAGAATAAAAAAGTTAGTTAAAAAAAAAGTAGCATCTTTTAGCACTTTTTTTTCTACCATATCTAATAACATATCATAATGCATACTGCTCCTTACATCGGTAGGCAGTCAATTAAAACTTATTTTTTAATAAGTATTACTATAAAATAAGTATTAAAAACACTTCAAAAACGTACCCCATCCAGGAATACATATATCACCAGTTACCAACCGTATAAGTTCATTTCAGCGTCTAATTAGGCATGCACAATATGGGTAACTATCCCCATTGTTGTAGCAGTCACAAGTCAAAAAGATCCCTAGGGCTATCAGATACCTATAATTCTTAGACAAATCCCAGTACAAAATCACCAAAATTAATACAGGGAGTGCAGAATTATTAGGCAAGTTGTATTTTTGAGGATTAATTTTATTATTGAACAACAACCATGTTCTCAATTAACCCAAAAAACTCATTAATATCAAAGGTGAATATTTTTGGAAGTAGTTTTTAGTTTGTTTTTAGTTGTAGCTATTTTAGGGGGATATCTGTGTGTGCAGGTGACTATTACTGTGCATAATTATTAGGCAACTTAACAAAAAACAAATATATACCCATTTCAATTATTTATTTTTACCAGTGAAACCAATATAACATCTCAACATTCACAAATATACATTTCTGACATTCAAAAACAAAACAAAAACAAATCAGTGACCAATATAGCCACCTTTCTTTGCAAGGACACTCAAAAGCCTGCCATCCATGGATTCTGTCAGTGTTTTGATCAGTTCACCATCAACATTGCGTGCAGCAGCAACCACAGCCTCCCAGACACTGTTCAGAGAGGTGTACTGTTTTCCCTCCTTGTAAATCTCACATTTGATGATGGACCACAGGTTCTCAATGGGGTTCAGATCAGGTGAACAAGGAGGCCATGTCATTAGATTTTCTTCTTTTATACCCTTTCTTGCCAGCCACGCTGTGGAGTACTTGGACGCATGTCATGGAGCATTGTCCTGCATGAAAATCATGTTTTTCTTGAAGGATGCAGACTTCTTCCTGTACCACTGCTTGAAGAAGGTGTCTTCCAGAAACTGGCAGTAGGACTGGGAGTTGAGCTTGACTCCATCCTCAACCCGAAAAGGCCCCACAAGCTCATCTTTGATGATACCAGCCCAAACCAGTACTCCACCTCCACCTTGCTGGCGTCTGAGTCGGACTGGAGCTCTCTGCCCTTTACCAATCCAGCCACGGGCCCATCCATCTGGCCCATCAAGACTCACTCTCATTTCATCAGTCCATAAAACCTTAGAAAAATCAGTCTTGAGATATTTCTTGGCCCAGTCTTGACGTTTCAGCTTGTGTGTCTTGTTCAGTGGTGGTCGTCTTTCAGCCTTTCTTACCTTGGCCATGTCTCTGAGTATTGCACACCTTGTGCTTTTGGGCACTCCAGTGATGTTGCAGCTCTGAAATATGGCCAAACTGGTGGCAAGTGGCATCTTGGCAGCTGCACGCTTGACTTTTCTCAGTTCATGGGCAGTTATTTTGCGCCTTGGTTTTTACACACGCTTCTTGCGACCCTGTTGACTATTTTGAATGAAACGCTTGATTGTTCGATGATCACGCTTCAGAAGCTTTGCAATTTTAAGAGTGCTGCATCCCTCTGCAAGATATCTCACTATTTTTGACTTTTCTGAGCCTGTCAAGTCCTTCTTTTGACCCATTTTGCCAAAGGAAAGGAAGTTGCCTAATAATTATGCACACCTGATATAGGGTGTTGATGTCATTAGACCACACCCCTTCTCATTACAGAGATGCACATCACCTAATATGCTTAATTGGTAGTAGGCTTTCGAGCCTATACAGCTTGGAGTAAGACAACATGCATAAAGAGGATGATGTGGTCAAAATACTCATTTGCCTAATAATTCTGCACACAGTGTATTTCTGGAATAGGGTAAACATGTTTGATGTGCATTTCACCAAAGGCTTTGTCAAAGTATGTAGTTCAGCCCAACACATCAGAGCCTTTTAACTTCTTATACACCAATCACAAATAACCATATTGATTAGCTCCTCCCTATTAGCTCATATGCACTCTTAATACTAGTCCAGCCCACCTTTATGTCCATCTAATACTCAAATGTGCAGATAATGTGTCTTTGGCAAGTAAATATAAATGTTTCTATCAGTCAATTCAAAGTACAGTAAGTTTGCTATTGTACGGTCGGCTCCACAGATATTACATCAGTGTGGAGCAATTCACGTTAAGCACTCATATACTACAGTGGGTGGGTCTTAGACATCATCTATTTACATCAACAACTCTTCATCTCATTGGCCGCTCATTGATCACGCTGCATCAAATGGTAGACTGAATATAAACAACATGTGTTTATAAATTATGCACCAACAATACATAGTAGCGGTTAACCATTCCAACTAAGTTACTGTTTGTTAGTAAAATATGATCAGTCCAACACTAGTCCACATCTAATCACAGATCAATTATAATACACTTTAAATCTTTCCAATCTAATAACCATATTATGCATCTGGTGTAATGATACAGTAGAGCACCCATGTACACATACCCATAAATATAAACTAAGTATTATCCACAAATGACTGTAGCCAAAAAAGTAATTTACTCTGGGAAGAAACACCAGATGCGGATACACATAGGCCAGCCGAAAGGACCATGAAGCTATCAGAGCATCTACAATCTCTGCCAGAGGATCCCTTGTCCTTGCAAAGTATCTGGGCAGTTTGTTGTTCAACCGAGAGCCCATTAGGTCTTCCTCAGAGAGACCCCAAAGATATACAATCTGATTGAACACTTTCAGATGAAGAGACCATTCCCCTTGATGAAGAAACTGACAACTGAGAAAATCCGCTTCCCAATTGAACTGGGATGTGGATGGCTGAAATTAAATTCAAAAGGAAACACCGACATCCATCTTTATAGGTAAAATCTTGAAACTTTATTCGGCAATGTTTAAAAGTAAAGACAGCACAGCAAAATGGACTTAGAGTCAGACGTGGGCGCAGCACACAGGCATACGAGTTTCGGAAAAGATTCCGTAGTCACAGCCTGACATGCTACCCCACACACCTGTTTAAAAACCCCATGGGCTAATACAATTGGTTAAAACAGGAACAACACCCATAGACTCTAACCAATAGGATACAAATATACAAACATAATCCTAATTAACACTTCATTATCAAAGTTACCAGCACTTATGTTTCTAGTATATAAATAACAATAATTGGAATGCGTATAAATTGACACACTCATATAGTTAAATAGCAAACATAATCCAAATGTGAAAGTGCCAGAGGTATTAATGATATTGCAAAAGGGAGTAATGATATACCTACATATATTAGATGATAGCATTTAGTACAGAGATAAGAGGGAACATAGAGAACAAAGATAGTATAGTGTAAAATGATCACACTGATAAACATTTGGATTTCATTCTCATAAATTCAAATTTGTGTGTATATGGTGCATACTGCAGCATAAAATGTAAGTAAGGGCATCAGAGAAAACTCCATGTATATAGTGTAAAAGTACTAACATTATGTGTCACATTGAATGTGTACATCGAATGTTTGATGTAATAAATGATGATAAAGAAAAAGACATATATATACAGGCATAACTAGCAATATCATTAATACCTCTGGCACTTTCACATTTGGATTATGTTTGCTATTTAACTATATGAGTGTGTCAATTTATACGCATTCCAATTATTGTTATTTATATACTAGAAACATAAGTGCTGGTAACTTTGATAATGAAGTGTTAATTAGGATTATGTTTGTATATTTGTATCCTATTGGTTAGAGTCTATGGGTGTTGTTCCTGTTTTAACCAATTGTATTAGCCCATGGGGTTTTTAAACAGGTGTGTGGGGTAGCATGTCAGGCTGTGACTACGGAATCTTTTCCGAAACGCGTATGCCTGTGTGCTGCGCCCACGTCTGACTCTAAGTCCATTTTGCTGTGCTGTCTTTACTTTTAAACATTGCCGAATAAAGTTTCAAGATTTTACCTATAAAGATGGATGTCGGTGTTTCCTTTTGAATTTGATTATTCCAGTCCTTGCCGACCCATCAGCTGATGCCTTAGTCTGGAGCGGATCCAAGTTTGCAGTACCTCCGGAAAAGAACTCCCGCTATTGGAGGAACACTAATGACGTATAGCCAACACCCACATACAAGCCGACGAGTACACGGAACACAGCGGAGGCCCTGTGAGCCGCTCAATTGAAGCCTGGATCTTCGGAAGCGGCACAGAGGCGGCTGCACATTAGGCAGCGACGCTGTCAAGTGGTTAACCGGACAGGCCTGAGTGGGGTGAGTTATCTAACTTTGCAAGTGCTATAAGAAATTTCACTCATTACCGGAGACTCTGCATTGGTCCTTATATTTACTTCAGCCCGGTGTGGCTGAGTTCTGTTGTTGGGTTTCTCTGTTTGATTTTGTTTGTTATTGGGTATACCCTGGATGTACCAACACCCAACACAGACTGTTCAAGTCTTCAGCCTACAATTCTCTGCTCAGCTATGGAGACAACACAGCACACTTTTTACTCATTGTTGCCAGCCACTGCACGCACTACAAATCTTACTGACTGTGAACTGATTTTCTCAGAGGACAAGAGCATTCTGGCATTAAGTACTTTATTTGAGCTCTTGGAAAAACTTTTGATAAAAGAATCAAAACTACAGTGGGACATTTGGACCCTCGAAAAGTATAAAAGTTTAAGTATGATACCAAGGGGACTACGGGTCTTTAAATTCCCCACGTTTGATGTGGATACTAATGACAAGGAATTTATAGACTCGTGGAACAATGTACTGTCTGATTGCTCCCTGAGACTTATGATGTTATTATTGATTTACAAAAACAAACAATTAGAGTCTTTAAGAAATGATATTAATGAATTGCAAGTAGAATTGAACAGACGATCCAATAATCCTGATTTTGCCAAATTTGATAAAATATTGAGAGAATTGATTGCTAAGCACAGGTCAGAGATTATGGAGAGGAAACATACTAAGTTTATCAGAGACAAATTCGATTATGCTAATAATTGTGTGTATATATGGAATAAGAAATCTAGGGGGAACTCTAGATATAACCAACCAAGATTTGGGAGGAGGAGAAGGGCTAATAATAAAAACAATCAAAACAAAAATAAGAATAAAAATAATTCATCCAAAAATGTCACCTTCTCTGGTAGTGACACAGATTACTCCAGTGATGGTGATAAACAAGCAGACACTATCCAGGATATACAATCAATCACATATCAAAATGGTGAACCCCAAGCTGCTATTGCGGCAGGTCCACATCTTGTATATGAAGATAACTCTAGCAAGGCTACTAACTCAGTCAGATTGAAGCAGTCTGCATATATTGAGACTCCGCACATCATATCTAGACCTGACAACTCTGTACTAGAACAGGTTTTTCCACAGGTACAGGGAGGCATAGCGGGGGGGGGGGGAGGAGAGGGCACTCACATTGTCAGACAGAACCCAGTCATGAAGAACAATCAGGACAAATATCAGCTGAGGGAACCGAGACCACTAACAAAATACAAATAGTAGGAAATGTGGTGAACCTGTCATCTTTCTCACTCAGTGATACACACTATAGAATATTGAATTTGGGGCTGAATTTTGCACCTAATAACGATTTTGATTTATTTCAAACTATCATTGACATCAACAGACTAGTTAGGAACATAACTCTGAGAAAACATTTCTCAGATGATGTCAGCACCATATGTTATGATTCTACTTCTATGATTAGAGAAAGTGACACTACTACTAATAAACATAATTTTCCTGAGAACTGTGATATTGTTTCATTACAGCAATTACAGCTAGACAACATATCTGAACATGACACTAGGAGCAGAGGCCCCACTTTTAAGAAAAAATCTTGATTCTATCCCATACAAAGTAGGGGTAACATTGTCGAAACCTTCCACTCAAGAGTAGAAAAAGACTTGGTTGAATTAAAATCTAGGCGGTCCAATCACAAGCCCAATCTATCTTTGTCTGAAAAAGAAGCAGTTACTTCCTTAAGAAACAATCAGGATTTAGTTATCAGGAAATCAGACAAAGGTGGAATGGTTATAGTGATGGACCGTATGCAGTACATAGCTGAAGGTCTTAGACAATTAACTAATGAACATGACTACTTAATTCTAGGTAGGGACCCTACAAATGAGTACAAAAATGAACTGAAACATCTCTTGGATGAGGGTATGGAACAAGGGTGCATAGATAGCAACACAGCTGAATTCCTTTTTGTGGACAATCCCAAGACACCACTGTTCCATCACTTCCCCAAGACACATAAATCTCTCATAGATAAGGTCGCCCCATTGTGAGTGGAGTCGAGTCACTCTTGGGGAATCTCTCTCAATGGCTGGATAATATACTACAGCCCATTGTGACGTCTCTCTTGTCATATGTTCGAGACACGAAGCATATCCTAAATATACTTGAGCATATTGAATGGTCTGAGTCCAGTATGTGGATGACAATTGATATTGTCTCTCTATATTCTAGCATCCCCCACCAGAAGGGAATGGAAGCTGTTACTTTTTTTCTTGATAATTTCACTGATTATGATCATTGCCTTAAGAATTTTATTCTCAAGGTACTCACATTCCTATTAACACACAATTTTTTCAAATTTGAGGACACTTATTATCTCCAGAGATGTGGTACCGCCATGGGGGCGAAGTTTGCCCCCTCCTATGCAAATTTATTCTTAGGATGGTGGGAATTTTACCACATCTTTGGAGATAATAATATGTATAGATCACATATATCTCTATACAAGAGGTATATAGATGATCTTATCTTCATTTGGACAGGAAGTGAGGAAATTATTCCCTCGTTTTTGGAATACTTACACTGCAATGATCTCAACCTGAAATTTACCTGTGAATACAATCCACACACTATCAACTATCTTGATATCACATTGCGGGGTAACCCTGATGGTAAGATTGAATCTACCATTTTCAGGAAGCCTATCTCAGGCAATTCACTCCTTCAAGGCACTAGTTGCCATCCTAAGCATGTTCCATATGCCATTGCTAAAGGAGAATATACTAGTCTGAGGAGAAATTGCACCCGTTTTCAACAGTTTAAACAAGAATCTGTTGATCTGGAAAAGAGACTCCTAGAAAGGAAGTACCCGAAAGCTATAGTTAAAAGGGCTAAAGCTGCTGTTAGTACTATTGAAAGAAAGGATCTTTTGAAAATGAAAACGTCCAAAAATGATGATTTTAAAGGATTGACTTTTGTAACTAATCATAGTATTCAGTATCATGATATATGTAAGATTGTTCGTAAACACTTCCCTCTTCTCTCAGCGGATGATAAATTAGTGAATACGGTTAAGAATGGCCTCAGATGTTCCTATAGGAGAAGCCCAACATTAGGTAATCTGTTGGCCCCTACACTACTGAAAAGCAAAACTGAAAGTCAATCATCTTGGCTAAGGCATACTGGCATGTTCAAGTGTGGTCGGCGCAAGTATAAACCTTGTGAGTATGTTAATGTGACAAGGAACTTCTCTAGTATTGTCACTAACAAGGTGTATGACATTGGTGCCTGTATGAATTGTACCACGGAATATGCCATTTACCTTATCGAATGCTCTCATTGTAAGTTACAATATGTAGGTCTCACCTCAAGGGACCTAAACACCCGCATACGGGAACACTTGTCATCATTTAAAGTCAATAGGGCTAGTACTCCGATAGTACAACACTTTGGCACTTTTCATAATAACGATCTAAGATATTTTTCATGGTGTGCAATAGAAAAGATCTTTAGGCCTACCAGGGGTGGTGATATAGATACAATATTAGCAAGAAGGGAAGCATATTGGATCTTCACCCTAGAAAGCAGACTACCTAAAGGTCTGAACTCCAGATTTGATATTATTAATCACTGGGAATAATAATATAGTCAACCTGCCAACATGAGTTCTGTACATAGTTCAGATGAATTTCCCTCTGTGCTCAAACCCCGATAGTAATATGACTAGTACTCAATTCATGATTACTAGTTATGCCTGTATATATATGTCTTTTTCTTTATCATCATTTATTACATCAAACATTCGATATACACATTCAATGTGACACATAATGTTAGTACTTTTACACTATATACATGGAGTTTTCTCTGATGCCCTTACTTACATTTTATGCTGCAGTATGCACCATATACACACAAATTTGAATTTATGAGAATGAAATCCAAATGTTTATCAGTGTGATCATTTTACACTATACTATCTTTGTTCTCTATGTTCCCTCTTATCTCTGTACTAAATGCTATCATCTAATATATGTAGGTATATCATTACTCCCTTTTGCAATATCATTAATACCTCTGGCACTTTCACATTTGGATTATGTTTGCTATTTAACTATATGAGTGTGTCAATTTATACGCATTCCAATTATTGTTATTTATATACTAGAAACATAAGTGCTGGTAACTTTGATAATGAAGTGTTAATTAGGATTATGTTTGTATATTTGTATCCTATTGGTTAGAGTCTATGGGTGTTGTTCCTGTTTTAACCAATTGTATTAGCCCATGGGGTTTTTAAACAGGTGTGTGGGGTAGCATGTCAGGCTGTGACTACGGAATCTTTTCCGAAACGCGTATGCCTGTGTGCTGTGCCCACGTCTGACTCTAAGTCCATTTTTCTGTGCTGTCTTTACTTTTAAACATTGCCGAATAAAGTTTCAAGATTTTACCTATAAAGATGGATGTCGGTGTTTCCTTTTGAATTTGATTATTCCAGTCCTTGCCGACCCATCAGCTGATGCCTTAGTCTGGAGCGGATCTAAGTTTGCAGTACCTCCGGAGAAGAACTCCCGCTATTGGAGGAACACTAATGACGTATAGCCAACACCCACATACAAGCCAAGTACACGGAACACAGCGGAGGCCCTGTGAGCCGCTCAATTGAAGCCTGGATCTTCGGAAGCGGCACAGAGGCGGCTGCACATTAGGCAGCGACGCTGTCAAGTGGTTAACCGGACAGGCCTGAATGGGGTGAGTTATCTAACTTTGCAAGTGCTATAAGAAATTTCACTCATTACCGGAGACTCTGCATTGGTCCTTATATTTACTTCAGCCCGGTGTGGCTGAGTTCTGTTGTTGGGTTTCTCTGTTTGATTTTGATGGCTGAAATTAGACAGGAATTGTCCTCTGCCCAAGAGAGAATTTAAAAAAACTTCCCTCATGACTAAGGGACTGCGAGTCCCCCCTTGATGGTTGACATAAGCCATGGCTTTGACATTGTCTGACAGGAACCTGAGAAAAGTTTCTCCTTTCAGAAGGGGCCAAGTTTGAACAGGCTTTGAAAACTGCGCAAAGTTCTAAGATGTTTATAGACAACCTTTCCTCCCAAGTAGCCCAAACCCCCTGTGCTGTCAGAGACCCCCAAACAGCTCCCCAACCTAAAATACTTGCATCTGTATCGATCACAGACCCAAATTGGATGAGCAAAAGAAGCTCCTGTAAAATAAGCTGGAGATCCAGCCACTAAGACAGAGACAGAGAGTCTTGTCTTGAAAAATCCTCTGAGACAACAGAGTATGATCCCTGCACCAATGTCAAAGCATACAAAGCTGGAGTGGTCTTATATGAAAACAAGCAAATGGAATAGCATCCAATGCTGCAATCATGAGACCTAGAACCTCTATACAAAGAGCAGCAGTGGTAAACTAGAGAGATTGAAGATTTTGACAGGCTGAAACTAACTTCAGTTTTCTTTGATCCGTTAGAGACAATCTCATGAAGACTAAAACTATCTGGAACCTCTGAAAAGTAACCTTTGTCTGAGGAATTAAGGAACTCTTTAGCAAATTGATCCTCCCACCATGTTGATGAAGAAACAACAGTCTGTAGGTGTGGGATTCTGCTAAATGAAAAAGATGGAGCTAGTACCAAGATAGAGTTCAGGTAGGGAAACACATCTATTCCCTGACCTCTGATGACAGACGAAAGAGCCCCCAGATCCATTGTAAAAATCCATGGAGCTGTAGACAGACCAAATAGAAGAGCAACAAACTGAAAATGCTTGACTAGAAAATCAAACTTAAGAAATTAACGGCTAGATTTAGAGTTGGGCGGTAGCCGTGAAAACCAGCGTTAGAGGCTCCTAACGCTGGTTTTTACCGCCCGCTGGTATTTGGAGTCAGTCAGGAAAAGGTCTAACGCTCACTTTGCAGCCGCGACTTTTCCATACCGCAGATCCCCCTACGCCATTTGCGTATCCTATCTTTTCAATGGGATCTTCCTAAGGCCGGTATTTAGAGTCGTGGCTGAAGTGAGCGTTAGAAATCTAACGACAAAACTCCAGCCGCAGAAAAAAGTCAGTAGTTAAGAGCTTTCTGGGCTAACGCCGGTTTATAAAGCTCTTAACTACTGTGCTCTAAAGTACACTAACACCCATAAACTACCTATGTACCCCTAAACCGAGGTCCCCCCACATCGCCGCCACTCTATTAAATTTTTTTAACCCCTAATCTGCCGCTCCGTACAGCGCCGCAACCTACGTTATCCCTATGAACCCCTAATATGCTGCCCCTAACACCGCCGACCCCTATATTATATTTATTAACCCCTAATCTGCCGCCCCCAACGTCGCCGCTACCTACCTACACTTATTAACCCCTAATCTGCCGACCGGATCTCACCGCTACTATAATAAATGTATTAACCCCTAATCCGCTTCACTCCCGCCTCAATAACCCTATAATAAATAGTATTAACCCCTAATCTGCTCTCCCTAACATCGCCGACACCTAACTTCAAGTATTAACCCCTAATCTGCCGACCGGATCTCACCGCTACTATAATAAATGTATTAACCCCTAATCCGCCTCACTCCCGCCTCAATAACCCTATAATAAATAGTATTAACCCCTAATCTGCTCTCCCTAACATCGCCGACACCTAACTTCAAGTATTAACCCCAAATCTGCCGACCGGAGCTCGCCGCTACTCTAATAAATGTATTAACCCCTAAAGCTAAGTCTAACCTTAACACTAACACCCCCCTAAGTTAAATATAATTTTTATCTAATGAAATAAATTAACTCTTATTAAATAAATTATTCCTCTTTAAAGCTAAATACTTACCTGTAAAATAAGCCCTAATATAGCTACAATATAAATTATAATTATATTGTAGCTATTTTAGGATTAATATTTATTTTACAGGCAACGTTGTATTTATTTTAACCAGGTACAATAGCTATTAAATAGTTAATAACTATTTAATAGCTAAAATAGTTAAAATAATTACAAAATTACCTGTAAAATAAATCCTAACCTAAGTTACAATTAAACCTAACACTACACTATCAATAAATTAATTAAATACAATACCTACAATTATCTACAATTAAACCTAACACTACACTATCATTAAATAAATTAAATACAATACCTACAAATAACTACAATTAAATAAACTAACTAAAGTACAAAAAAGAAAAAAGAACTAAGTTACAAAAAATAAAAAAATATTTACAAACATTAGAAAAATATTACAACAATTTTAAACTAATTACACCTACTCTAAGCCCCCTACTAAAATAACAAAGACCTCCAAAATAAAAAAATGCCCTACCCTATTCTAAATTAAAAAAGTTCAAAGCTCTTTTACCTTACCAGCCTTGAAAAGGGCCATTTGCGGGGCATGCCCCAAATAATTCAGCTCTTTTGCCTGTAAAAAAAAACATACAATACCCCCCCCAACATTACAACCCACATACCCCTAATCTAAACCAAACCCCCCTTAAATAAACCTAACACTAAGCCCCTGAAGATCTTCCTACCTTATCTTCACCATGCCAGGTTCACCAATCCGTCCTCCGAAGTCTTCATCCAAGCCTCCGAAATCTTCATCCAAGCCCAAGCGGGGGCTGGCGATCCATAATCCGTCTGAAGTCTTCTATCAAGCGGCGGCTGAAGAGGTCCAGAAGAGGCTCCAAAGTCTTCATCCTATCCGGGAAGAAGAGGAGATCCGGACCGGCAACCATCTTGATCCAAGCGGCATCTTCTATCTTCATCCGATGACGAACGGCTCCATCTTGAAGACCTCCGGCGCGGATCCATCCTCTTCTTCCGACGTCCAACTGAAGAATGAAGGTTCCTTTAAGGGACGTCATCCAAGATGGCGTCCCTCGAATTCCGATTGGCTGATAGGATTCTATCAGCCAATCGGAATTAAGGTAAGAAAAATTCTGATTGGCTGATGGAATCAGCCAATCAGAATCAAGTTCAATCCGATTGGCTGATTCCGATTTTCTTACCTTAATTCCGATTGGCTGATAGAATCCTATCAGCCAATCGGAATTCGAGGGACGCCATCTTGGATGATGTCCCTTAAAGGAACCGTCATTCGTCGGGAAGTCGTCGGTGAAGATGGATGTTCCGCGTCGGCGGGATGAACATGGATCCGGAAGAAAGAAGATTGAAGATGCCGCTTGATAGAAGACTTCAGCCCGATCATGGACCTCTTCAGCTCCCGCTTGGATGAAGACTTCAGCCCGATCATGGACCTCTTCAGCTCCCGCTTGGATGAAGACTTCAGGCGGATCATGGACATCTTCAGCCCCCCGCTTGGGCTTGGATCAAGACATCGGAGGAGCTCTTCTGGATCGATCGGTGAACCTGGCGTGGTGAAGACAAGGTAGGGAGATCTTCAGGGGCTTAGTGTTAGGTTTATTTAAGGGGGGTTTGGGTTAGATTAGGGGTATGTGGGTGGTGGGTTGTAATGTTGGGGGGGGGTATTGTATGGGGTTTTTTTTACAGGCAAAAGAGCTGAATTCTTTGGGGCATGCCCCGCAAAGGGCCCTTTTCGGGGCTGGTAAGGTAAAAGAGCTTTTCTATTTTAATTTTAGAATAGGGTAGTGCATTTTTTTATTTTGGGGGTCTTTGTTATTTTATTAGGGGGCTTAGAGTAGGTGTAATTTAGTTTAAAATTGTTGTAATATTTTTCTAATGTTTGTAAATATTTTTTTATTTTTTGTAACTTAGTTCTTTTTTATTTTTTGTACTTTAGTTAGTTTATTTAATTGTAGTTATTTGTAGGTATTGTATTTAATTTATTTAATGATAGTGTAGTGTTAGGTTTAATTGTAACTTAGGTTAGGATTTATTTTACAGGTAATTTTGTTATTATTTTAACTATTTTAGCTATTAAATAGTTATTAACTATTTAATAGCTATTGTACCTGGTTAAAATAAATACAAAGTTGCTTGTAAAATAAATATTAATCCTAAAATAGCTACAATATAATTTATAATTTATATTGTAGCTATATTAGGGTTTATTTTACAGGTAAGTATTTAGCTTTAAATAGGAATAATTTATTTAATAAGAGTTAATTTATTTTGTTAGATTTAAATTATATTTAATTTAGGGGGGTGTTAGTGTTAGGTTTAGACTTAGCTTTAGGGGTTAATACATTTATTATAGTAGCGGCGAGCTCCGGTCGGCAGATTAGGGGTTAATAATTGAAGTTAGGTGTCGGCGATGTTAGGGAGGGCAGATTAGGGGTTAATACTATTTCTTATAGGGTTATTGAGGCGGGAGTGAGGCGGATTAGGGGTTAATAACTTTATTATAGTAGCGGTGAGATGCGGTCGGCAGATTAGGGGTTAATTATTGTAGGTAGCTGGCGGCGATGTTGTGGGGGGCAGATTAGGGGTTAATAAATATAATATAGGGGTCGGCGGTGTTAGGGGCAGCAGATTTGGGGTACATAGGGATAATGTAGGTTGCGGCGGTGTACGGAGCGGCAGATTAGGGGTTAATAATAAAATGCAGGGGTCAGCGATAGCGGCGGCGGCAGAATAGGGGTTAATAAGTGTAAGGTTAGGGGTGTTTAGACTCGGGGTACATGTTAGGGTGTTAGGTGCAGACGTAGGAAGTGTTTCCCCATAGTAAACAATGGGGCTGCGTTAGGAGCTGAACGCTGCTTTTTTGCAGGTGTTAGGTTTTTTTTCAGCTCAAACTGCCCCATTGTTTCCTATGGGGGAATCGTGCACGAGCACGTTTTTGAAGCTGGCCGCATCCGTAAGCACCGCTGGTATTTAGAGTTGCAGTTGCGGTAAATATGCTATACGCTCCTTTTTTGGAGCCTAACGCAGCCCTTCTGTGAACTCTAAATACCAGCGGTATTTAAAAGGTGCGGCCAGAAAAAAGCATGCGTAGCTAACGCACCCCTTTGGCCGCAAAACTCTAAATCTAGGCGTAAGAAACTGAAAATGATCTTTGTGAATTGGAATATGGAGGTAATCATCCTTTAAATCTATTGTGGACATAAATTGCCCTCACTGAATGAAAGGCAGAATGGACTGAATAGTCTCCATTTTGAAGGTTGGAATTCTGAGAAACTTGTTGAAAGCCTTTTATTTAAAACTGGTCTGTAAGTTACCTCTTTCTTGGGAACAATAAAATGATTTAAAGAAAATCCCTTTTCCAACAGAGGAACAGAAAATATCAAACCCATAGATTCCAGATCCAAGAGTGAATGAAGAAAAGCCTGAGCTTTTAAAGGATTTTTCTGAACGTCTGACAAAAGAAAACTTCCTCTGTGAAGTTTTACCGTGAAACCTATCTGATAGCCTTTGAAAATTATATTCAGAGTCCAGGAATCTGACAAATTCTGAAACAATGTGTCCTGAAAGAGACTTAGCCTGCCCCCTACCACAGAATCTGGATAGGGGGCCGCACCTTTATGTGGGATTGAAAACTGGAGTGGACTTCTTGGCCTGCATAGGCCTTTCCAATTAGAACTTTGTTTCCAACTTGAGGGACCCAACTTAGTTGAGGAGGAATCAGACTTTTGCTTCTTATTCTAACAAAAGGAATGAAAATGATTAGTAGCCTTACAATTACCATTAGATTTCTTATTTTGGGGAAGAAAAGCTTACCACCAGTAACAGTGGAAATAATAGAATCTAAATCTGCCTCAAACACGAGCATAGAAACTGCATCAGGAGACCAAAATTTAAACCATAAGGCTTGTCTAGAAAAGACAGACAAGGACACGCTTTTAGCATTAATCCTAATAAAAATCAATATAGCATCTCCAATAAATGAATTAGCATATTTAAGCAAACCCAAAAGGTTAAGAAAATCTTAACTATCAGAATCCTCAGAAAACTGATCAGAAAGACTATCCAACCAAATGGAAGAAGCAGCAGAAACACCAGCAGTAGCTGGTCTGAAAACATAACCTGCCTGCAGAAAATCCCTTCTATGAATGGATTCAAGATTCCTATCTAAAGGGTCTTTAAAAGAAGTACTATCCTCCAGAGGGATAGTAGTACGTCTGATCAAAGTAGAAATGGCACCATCCTCCTTAGGAACAGTTTCCCAAAGCAAGAAGAGGACAGATTATTTTAAACCTTGCAGAAGAATTAAATGAATTTCCAGGTTTAAACCATTCTTTAGAAATAATCCCAGGCATAGCATCATCCACTGGGAAACCCTCAGAAGAATCCTTAGCAGGTTTAAAATAAGAATTTAAACGACTGGTAGATTTCTAAATTGTTGTGAAAAGTAAGCAAACCTCCCTTTAATAAAGAATGAATGTGATCGATCTTAAACAAAAAGGAGGAAGTAGCAGGCTCTGAATCAGAGACAGGCCCCTGATCATCAGGAAAAAAAACTCACCCTCAGAAGCCTCATGAGACACAGGAATATTGCTATTAGATGAAGGCATATCTTGTTCTGACCTTTTACATTTACATGAAGGCGGAATGACTGCCAATATTTCAGACTCTGTAGTTTTAATAAATTCCTTTATGCAAGGAGCAATTTGACCCGACCTTTGACCCGACCTTTAAACAGACGGAGCAATAATACTTTTGGAAGCAAGTGCAGCATTAAATTTGTTTAAATGTATCAAAACATTAAGGGCCATCTGTGACGGATCATAGGTCATCTGGTTTTGTCAGTAAAGCTTACTATGATTTCTTGGTATTTATATATTAAGTGATATAGTTACACAGCTTGCTAGTTGAATCATCATGCCTCTACTTAACTTATATACCCATATACACTCTAGCTAAGCTAATATGAATCTTTATATTTTATTTTAAAGGGACAGTGTTGTTTACGTTTTACAATTGTTGTATGCGGCAAGAGATTTATTTCAGCGCACTCTCCCCTATCAGCAGTTACAACTGTCAGCCCTAGGATATCGAGTCCCTCATACTATTATATGTATTTAAGTTAAACCACGATAGATCTCCATTGATTTTCATATGGGTGTATAGTTTTGTTTCATCTTTGTCTAGCATGATATACATACATCATATCTGCTTGTTTTCTATTGTTATTGTCATTTGTGTTAGTTATATTTATGAAAAATAAAAAAATATAGGTTTCCATTAGAGACTCAAGACTAGTCTCCTAGTGTAAATGACAACCCCCTGAAGCTTTGTACTAATGACAGCACTACAAGGTCCAAAAGCGGCCTTATGTGACATGGTGAGGGTTTACATTACCTCAGGCAAGAGGCATATTACTTTATTTTTATTAATATTGTCGGTTGACCATAACTTTTGCTGTTTTATCTACTTACATGTCTGAATCGTATGCCCTGATTTATACCTCAGTAAAAATATTTTAAACAAAAAACATTAAGGGCCAGATTACGGGTGGAGCGCTATATTATGCTCCCCGCTTGAGTGTTAACTGCGCTAGAAGTAAGCTTTTTGCGCTCATCGGGTTGCGCTCGTAATGAGATGAAAGTAAACTGTTTTCGCTCTCGTGCTTACCTGACGAGCGCAAAAAGCCAAAGTTAGAATATTGAGTGTGCGTTCACATATTCCCCCATATAAGTCAATGGAGCAAAAAAAGTAGGAAAAAGCTAACACCTAAGTTGCACGCAAACCCAATAGCATATTCTCATGTGCGCTAACCTGACATGAAAATATTAATATTTTACATTCCAATGTTCTTCACAAAGGAAGAATAGGTTTGATGTATTCATAAATACATATTTCTATATTTATCTGATTTTTTTTTTTTGGTACAATAAATATTTAAACATTTATATATACATGATTATATACAGGCATAGATATAAACAGATATACAGTATATAGGACTGTCTATAAATACATATAATTTATTCTGCTATGTGCAGAACATTGGAATGTGAAATATACAGTAAATACATAGTTAAAACCTTTATTAAGTATGAATATTGCATAAATATGCTTTTACATGTTTTCATCTACTTAACTGCAAAGGGATCCAATGCACTTTTATATATATATATATATATATATATATATATATATATATATATATATATAAATGTCTATATATGTGTACATATGTATTATGTGTTTATATGTGTATATATGTCTGTAAATACATATATACACACATAAATATAAATACATATGTACACACACATACTGTGTGTATATATATATATATATATATATACTGTATATACTGTGTGTATGTGTGTGTATATATATATATATATATATATATATATATAGAGAGAGAGAGAGAGAGAGAGAGAGAGAGAGACATGTATATGTATGTGTCTCTGTGTTAAAGTCCTTTGCATGTCTTTTTTTTTTTTTTCTAACACCTTAGACCTCATATCTTTGTGCCATTATATTAACTTTTGTGTGCAATTTTTTTTAATACTTTATATTAGATGGTGTTATTATGAGTGTAACTGTACTTTTGCAACTTTTTTGTTTTGCAAAACAGTGAACCAGAGTTCTGAGGACGTGGTAATCATTCTTGCGCTCAATCGATTTCGTTTACTTCAACTTGTAATACCAGCGGTAAACCCTACGAGCGCAAACACCCGTAATAAACCCCTTATTGCTTGTGCATAACTGTTAGTGCTCCACTCGTAACCTGGCCCTAAGGCAGAACTCACATAAGTATGGAGTTGGAAACCTTAGCCTGCTTACGATAAACACTTTATTATTATTATTTATTTGTAGAGCGGCAACAGATTCTGCAGCGCTAACTTTTAATACAGGTTAACTGGCATATCACCAGGAGAGCTGGTCCTTAAAGGGACATTATACACTTGGGGCCCGATCCGATAGGCAGCGTCGCCCGCAAATGCCGGCGATGCTGAATTTTGCGCTGGTTTGGTATCCTATATACAGCGTAACCTAGAAGTTATGCCCGTATATTTCTGCCGTCGCCCGTAGTTTTTTGGGCCATAGGCAGGTATACCAAACCAGCGCAGTTTGGTATCCAATATACAGCGTAAGGACTTGCGTGGCGAAAATGAAGAAATCTTACTCCATTTTCACCTCGCCACAAAAAGCAGCCGTAAGAAGCCTTACGCTGACTATTGGAGCCCCGTAACTACCTAAACTACCTGCAAAATAAAACCTAACACCTAACGCATGCGCAATGTCTATCTACCTGTCAACCGCGATCCCCCGCCGCAATCCCTAATAAAGTATTTAACCCCTAAACCGCCGCTCCCGGACCCCGCCGCCATCTACATAAACTAACCCCCTACTGTGAGCCCCTAAAACCGCCACCATCTAACTGATCTATCCCCTAATGTGAACCCCTAAAACCGCCGCCATCTACCTTATCTATCCCCTAATGTGAACCCCTTACACCGCCGCCATCTACCTTATCTATCCCCTAATCTGACCCCTTACACCGCCGCCACCTATATAAAAATTATTAACCCCTAATCTAATCCCCCTATACCGCCGCCAGCTATATTAATATTATTAACCCCTAATCTAATATCCCTAAAGTAATAAGCTCTATTACCAGCCCTTAAAAGGGCCTTTTGCGGGGCTTTGCCCCAAAGTAAACAGCTCTTTTGCCCTATAACCTGCCCTCCCTACACCACCGCCACCTATATTAATAGTATTAACCCCTAATGTAAGCCCCTTACACCGCCGCCATCTATATTAAAATTATTAACCCCTAATTTATTCTACCTACCCCGCCGCCAGCTATATTATCTATATTAACCCTAAGTATATTATAGTTAATATAGTTATTACATTATATATATTAACTATATTAACCCTAATTATATTAGGGTTAATATAGTTAATATAGTTACTATAGTATTTATATTAACTATATTAACTCTATCTAACCCTAACACCCCTAACTAAATTCTTATTAAATAAATCTAATTCATATTATAAACTAAAATATTCCTATTTAAATCTAAATACTTACCTATAAAATAAACCCTAAGATAGCTACAATATAATTAATAATTACATTGTAGCTATGTTAGGGTTTATATTTATTTTACAGGTAAATTGTTAATTATTTTAACTAGGTATAATAGCTATTAAATAGTTATTAACTATTTAATAGCTACCTAGTTAAAATAATTACCAATGTACCTGTAAAATAAATCCTAACCTAAGTTACAAATACACCTACACTATCAATAAATTAAATAAACTACAAATATCTATCTAAAAATACAATTAAATAAACTAAACTAAATTACAAAAAAAAACAAACACTAAATTACAAAAAAAAAAAGATTACAGCAATTTTAAGCTAATTACACCTATTCTAAGCCCCCTAATAAAATAATAAAGCCCCCCAAAATAAAAAATTCCCTACCCTATTCTAAATTATAAAATACCCAGCTCTGTACCAGCCCTTAAAAGGGCTTTTTGCGGGGTATTTACCCCAAGTTAACAGCTCTTTTGCCTGTAAAATAAAAGAACACCCCCCCCCCAACATTACAACCCACCACCCACATGCCCCTATTCTAAACCCACCCAAACCCCCCTTAAAAAAACCTAACACTACCCCCCTGAAGATCTCCCTACCTTGTCTTCACCCAACCGGGCCGAACTCCTCATCCGATCCGGGCGATGTCTTTATCCAAGCGGCAAAGAAGACGTCTTCATCCCGGCGATGTCTTTATCTAAGCGGCAGCAAAGTCTTCTTCCATCCGGCGGCATCTTCCATCAAGCGGCATCTTCAATCTTCTTTCTTCGCTCCTCCGACGCGGAGCATCCATCCCGGCCGACGACTGAACGACGAATGAGGTACCTTTAAATGACGTCATCCAAGATGGCGTCCGTCGAATTCCGATTGGCTGATAGGATTCTATCAGCCAATCGGAATTAAGGTAGGAAAAATCTGATTGGCTGATTGAATCAGCCAATCAGATTCAAGTTCAATCCGATTGGCTGAACCAATCAGCCAATCAGATTGAGCTTGCATTCTATTGGCTGTTCCGATCAGCCAATAGAATGCGAGCTCAATCTGATTGGCTGATTGAATCAGCCAATCAGATTCAAGTTCAATGGGATTGGCTGATCCAATCAGCCAATCAGATTGAGCTTGCATTCTATTGGCTGTTCCGATCAGCCAATAGAATGCGAGCTCAATCTGATTGGCTGATTCAATCAGCCAATCAGATTTTTCCTACCTTAATTCCGATTGGCTGATAGAATCCTATCAGCCAATCGGAATTCTTCGGACGCCATCTTGGATGACGTCATTTAAAGGTACCTCATTCGTCGTTCAGTCGTCGGCCGGGATGGATGCTCCGCGTCGGAGGAGCGAAGAAAGAAGATTGAAGATGCTGCTTGATGGAAGATGCCGCCGGATGGAAGAAGACTTTGCTGCCGCTTGGATAAAGACATCGCCGGGATGAAGACTTCTTCTTTGCCGCTTGGATAAAGACATCGCCCGGATTGGATGAGGAGTTCGGCCCGGTTGGGTGAAGACAAGGTAGGGAGATCTTCAGGGGGGGTAGTGTTAGGTTTTTTTAAGGGGGGTTTGGGTGGGTTTAGAATAGGGGTATGTGGGTGGTGGGTTGTAATGTTGGGGGGGGGGTGTTCTTTTTTTTTTACAGGCAAAAGAGCTGTTAACTTGGGGTAAATACCCCGCAAAAAGCCCTTTTAAGGGCTGGTACAGAGCTGGGTATTTTTTTTTTTTTTGTTTAAATATTTTTATTAAGGTTAATAAACAAATACAGACATACTAAGATTGCATACATTTACAGAAGCATTTTTGCAACAATAACCTTCCCAATGCAGATTCAACAAGTAATCCAAGTAGCGGTCAATGAAACAATATTTACCTCTTCCTATCCAATTTGGCAGCATAGCTTATTGTACTTTTACAACTCAGTACCAAGGAGATAATCTCTTGCATAATAAATATCACGTCCATCTAGACTGCAAAATGGAACAATAATGTCTGACACATATCTCTGCGCCTCTCTAACAGTAACCATAGGTAGTGATCTCCCTTGGGAAAAGTTACATTTAACCTATCATAGCCGTTAAAGAGCAATTTAAAGGGGAATCTATATTGTATGAAAATATATATTTACTATAACCATGTACATCTATCAAAAACAAGTGGGCACGATTAGTATATAAGGGTTATGTGCTACAAATTTAAATAGGACTTTCAGCTAATCCTAAAAATTAGGCTAGGACTAAGTATAAACTACAGATATAAGTAGAACTGTAGATAGCATGCTATTACAGAAAAACATTTACATGAACATCTGTCTTTTTTCAGTTTTGATCATGCAAGTCAAGCAGTTGATTACACTTACAATAAGATTATATATTTCTACTTAGTTATTATTTAAGCTAATGCCCTCTAAAATGCTTATATAAAAGGATAGGTGAACCTGCTACTCAATGGGTGTCGTGAAGCAGGGAAAATAATGAGATTCTTGCATCTCATTACTAAAGAGAACCTTTCTATCACATCAAATATCACAACAAATCAAACACTCAGGTATATTGATAACGTCTGTCTCACATATCAATTTCTTATGTAACTATAACCTTAGATTTTAATCTCCCTACACTCAAGGAAGTCACTTTTGGACCTCTATGACTAACAGGAAACAACAGTGGGGAGAAATTTTATTATGAGGGAGTAGGCACTATAATCCCATTCAGTTATCACAAATAATAGGGCAATAATAAATTATAAGGGATATGTATTACAAAGTTGACTTGAATAGGGCTACATCTTTCAATAAATGAAGAAAACAAATAGCTCCAACCTGTTCCTCGATACTATGTGGGAGCCTTGGGGCATTCAAAACATTAATAAAATGTTCCTGCTTTGATAATATACAGCATAGTTATGAAACATTACGGAAAATCACTGACACTCCCACCAAGACTCTGCATAGAACTTCTATCATGATATGAACCTTTTAATAATCAAAAAAGAAAAAACCAGTAACCGATGTCACACTAAAAATTAAACTATAAGTCCCACAACTATTTAGAGAGTTCTCTTAAAAGGCCAGATGCGAGACCAAAACCGACCAAGATAGTCTCCGTTGTTAAATATATATTGTCCTACCCCACATCAAAGTGCCAGAGGATGTGTCTCCGTGGGGTTTCAGCGGTGAAAAAACTCGGTGAGGCCGCTTCATCTTCACCGGAGCAGAGCGCCCGCCATAGGTTCCAAGGCTCTTGTTTTAACTGCTGGTATGAGCGACCAGCGCTCTCCACTGTGCATAGCATCCAGACAAGTAGGTACGTGCCGTGGTCAAGTAGCTAGGGCCCCTTGCTCCCGACCACAACACATCAGGCAGGATGAGTGGACATTCAGGAAAGCCGCTCAGCATAGGTAGTAAGTTGCCAGGCAGGTAAGCCACTTGAGCTATATCTCGCGTCTTCGGCACAGTCACACACCACAAGGCCAGGCTGTCCCCCAGCATTTCGCTACAGTCAGGCTCCCACTCTCGCTGCTCCAAGTATAATACCACATCCGTAGGTAATTGCTGACAGTCTAGAGGCTGGAGCTCATCCGGTTTAGTACTCTGACCCAAACGTTCAAACTGTCGAATCAGTTCCACTTTAAAGTCCTGAAAGAGAGTTTGTAACACTTGTTGAATATCGTCCATCATGTTGGAGACCGCGAAAAGTAGCCCTAATCGGTCATGAATCAGGAGCAAGGGCTTAAAACAGCGTTGGTATCTGTGTAATTTTTAACCTCAGTAGCCTGGGGGGGGGAATGTATGCGGCAGCCTCAGTCATGCTTTTTTCTATCACAGGATGTGTAGGCCTTCTTGTTAAAAGTTCAAGGCGACTTACTTGGATAACATAGGTCAGGATGTCGTTTATCAGCTCCTGAACTTTAAGTAGAGAATGTAGATGATCTCAGCTTCGAGATATGGCAGTTTCAGTAGAATATCTTTTCCTATTTGAAGCTGAAAACAAGTTTAATGAAATATAAGCAGGAGCTTCACAGAGACACGTCCAGCCGCTCCAAGTGTAGGCTCCGCCCCCCCAGAGCTGGGTATTTTATAATTTAGAATAGGGTAGGGAATTTTTTATTTTGGGGGGCTTTATTATTTTATTAGGGGGCTTAGAATAGGTGTAATTAGCTTAAAATTGCTGTAATCTTTTTTTTTTTTTGTAATTTAGTGTTTGTTTTTTTTGTAATTTAGTTTAGTTTATTTAATTGTATTTTTAGATAGATATTTGTAGTTTATTTAATTTATTGATAGTGTAGGTGTATTTGTAACTTAGGTTAGGATTTATTTTACAGGTACATTGGTAATTATTTTAACTAGGTAGCTATTAAATAGTTAATAACTATTTAATAGCTATTATACCTAGTTAAAATAATTAACAATTTACCTGTAAAATAAATATAAACCCTAACATAGCTACAATGTAATTATTAATTATATTGTAGCTATCTTAGGGTTTATTTTATAGGTAAGTATTTAGATTTAAATAGGAATATTTTAGTTTATAATATGAATTAGATTTATTTAATAAGAATTTAGTTAGGGGTGTTAGGGTTAGATAGAGTTAATATAGTTAATATAAATACTATAGTAACTATATTAACTATATTAACCCTAATATAATTAGGGTTAATATAGTTAATATATATAATGTAATAACTATATTAACTATAATATACTTAGGGTTAATATAGATAATATAGCTGGCGGCGGGGTAGGTAGATTAAATTAGGGGTTAATAATTTTAATATAGATGGCGGCGGTGTAAGGGGCTTACATTAGGGGTTAATACTATTAATATAGGTGGCGGCGGTGTAGGGAGGGCAGGTTATAGGGCAAAAGAGCTGTTTACTTTGGGGCAAAGCCCTGCAAAAGGCCCCTTTAAGGGCTGGTAATAGAGATAATTATTTTAGGGGGATTAGATTAGGGGTTAATATAGATACTATAGCTGGCGGCGGGGTAGGGGGATTAGATACTGGTTAATATAGTTTAATATAGCTGGCGGCGGGGTAGGAGCTCACATTAGGGGGTAGGTAACATAGATGGCGGCGGTGTTAGGGCTCACTTTAGGGGGTTATAGATTTAATATAGCTGGCGGCGGGGTCCGGGAGCGGCGGTTTAGGGGTTAATAACTTTATTAGGTGGCGGCGGGGTCCGGGAGCGGCGGTTTAGGGGTTAATACATTTTTTTATTGTTAGGATAGTGAGGGGGGATAGCGGATAGAGGGTTAGACGTGTCGGGCTTACTTGGGGGAGGGGAGTTAGACAGTACGGGAGATTTAGACTTTAGTCAGGTTTTGTAGGCGCCGGCAGTTTCTAAAGTGCCGTAAGTCACTGGCGACTCCAGAAATTTGTACTTACGCAGATTTCTGGACATCACTGGTTTATCCGACTTACGGCACTTTAGCAACTGCCGGCGGAGTTTAGAGGATAGCTCGAGTTGCGAGCTGAAACTGCGAGCGGCGGGGGTTACCTCGCTTGCGCCGCAAACTACGATCTTTATCGGATCGCGCCCTTGATTTTTATTTGCATGTTTTGTAGATGATCCATTTATATAGGCTATACAGTTAAAAAAAAAAAAAAAGTATTGTTTTGCTTATTTTTAAATAACATTGCCCTGATTTTCAGATTCCTAACAAAGCCCCAAAGTTTTGAAGTATACTGATGTATACCAACTCCAGCTTGCTCCTGTTTGTGTAAAGAGTCTTTTTAAATGCAGAGGAAGGGGGAGAGTGTCTGTTTTTTCTTTGCTATACACCCACTTTTAGTGGGTGTTCCAGCTAACCTTTTGAACAGAGCTAAACTTGGAGCTTCTAAGTAAGTTTTTAAATGGCTTAATACTGGATTTTTATATCAGTATCCGTGCATATTATTCTTTATAGTAATGTCTATTACATGCAGTTATATGAAAATTGGTGTATACTGACCCTACATTTTTCTCCCACTTAATTTGTTCTTAGTGATCGATTTTACCTGCTGGAGTGTATGAAATTGTCTTTATATTGGTATTTGAAATAGCTGATTTTGCATGTGGTATCTCCACCTATACTGAACTTTCTATTCTTTAGTATAGGCTATTGACAAGATATGTAAACACAGCTTGCAGAAGAAATTTCCTTTCCAGTGGCGAGTGTCAGAGATAAAGTTATAAAATGTTAATGTTCAATTGTTCTTTCTAAGTATTGTATAGAGACAGAGATAAAAATAGGAAGCACAAGGATGTCTGATCGCTCTGTAAGTTTAGCCTATTTAATGGGTTGTGGTTTTAAAGAGCAAATCCAGCTATTTTATTTTCAAAATGAAACATGAAGGAACAACTTTAATTGCTTTTTATACTCTGCAGCTGGTATAACAAATCATTTGGAACACATTAAGGGGAAAACATTTTAACCCCTTAAGGACAAGGCCATTTTTCACTTTCTTTCCCTTAAGGACCTGAGCTATTTTTACATTTCTGCTCTGTTTGTGTTTAGCTGTAATTTTCCTCTTACTCATTTACTGTACCCACACATATTATATTCCGTTTTTCTCGTTATTAAATGGACTTTCTAAAGATACCATTATTTTCATCATATCTTATAATTTACTATAAAAAAATTATAAAATTAGAGGACATATATATTTATATGGCTTTGGCATTACTTTTTGGTAATTAGAAGGCCGCTAAATGCCACTGCGCACCACACTTGTATTATGCCCAGTAGTGAAGGGGTTAATTTGGTAGCTTGTAGGGTGAATTTTAGCTTTAGTGTAGTGTAGTAGACAACCCAAAGTTTTGATCTAGGCCAATTTTGGTATATTTCATGCCACCATTTCACCGCCAAATGTGATCAAATAAAAAAAAATTTCACTAACTTTAGGTTTCTCACTGAAATTAATTACAAACAGCTTGTGCCAGTATAAAAAAAAGTTTGTTTGGTTTTTTTAAAACATTTTTTTTTAATTATATATTTTCTGCAGTGTAGGATCCCCCCTTACCACCCAACCTCCCTGAGCCCCCACAAACAGCTTTCTAACCCTCCCCCCCCTCACTATTTGGTGATGTATTTTCAAAATAATGTGAATTTTTAAAATATTTTTTTTTATTTTTCTGTACTGTAGCTGGCCCCCCTTTAATACCCCCCTCGCCCACCACCCGCCCCCAACAACACCACAATTGGTGCAGATCGCGGGGGCGCACACACAAGCGCGCACACGCCCCCCGCCCCCGTGCGCGCTCCCGCACGCACCAGGGACTAATCCGGAAGTGATCTAGCAATGGGCCGCCCACCCGCCTCCCTGCAGCTGCTCCCACCCACCAACGATCGGCACCATCGCTGGCCAATGCAGAGAGGGCCACAGAGTGTGCCAGAAAGTATTGCAGTGATGCCTCAATATCGAGGCATCACGGCAATACCTTGAAAGCGGCTGGAAGCGATCAGGATTGCTTCCAGCAGCTTTAAACCCCTAACTTTGTACAGGTTACGTCGCTGGTCTTTAAAGACCAGTTTGTGTAAGACGTAGCCTGTACAACGTGTGTCGTTAAGGGGTTAAAGTGCACTGTCCCTTTAAGCCTTGTAGACTATAGGGCACAGGGTATGTTTGTCTTCTCCTTAAAAGGACAACAGAATTGTTATTGTTTTGAAAGATAGATAATCCCTTTATTACCCATTCCCCAGCTTTGCACAACCAACACAGTTATATTAATATACTCTCTCCCTTTATGATTACCTTGTACCTAAGCATCTTCTGACAGCCCCCTGATCACATTGCTTTTAATTTATTATCTATTGACTTGCATTTAGTACTGTGTTCTGCTAACTCTTAAATAACTCCTCTGGTGTGAGCACAATGTTATCTATATGGCCCACATGAATTAACAGCTTCTTATGAAAAACTAAAAAAAGCAAGTTATAATAGACTGTCTATAATGGCTTAGAAACAGGCAGAAATTTAGAGGTTTAAATGTTGTTTGAAAATGTTTGTCTTATCGTATTGTTTCTCCATTGTACTGTTATCCTTGTACCCATGGACAGCGCTGCGGAATCTGTTGGCGCTTTATAAATAAAGAATAATAATAATAATAATATAAAGTATATTAATATAACAATGTTGGTTATGCAAAGCTGGGGAATGGGTAGTAAAGGAGTTATCTATCTTTTTAAACAATAACAATTTTAGTGTAGACTGTCCCTTTAATCTCTGCAGCCTCACTCAGACAGTCTCTCCCCTGTTTTTAACTAACAGTCTTTTTACAACTGCCCCTAGTGTAACTGCCTAAGTGAAACTACCCATACTGAAACTCATGCTCCTTAAAGGGACAGTCTAGTCAAAACTAAACTTTCATGATTCAGATAGGGCAGGCAATTTTAAAGAACTTTCCAATTTACTTTTATCATCAAATTTGCTTTGTTCCTTTGGTGGTGTTTTTGAAAAGCTAAACCTAGCTAGGCTCAAACTGATTTCTAAACAGTTGAAAACCGCCTCCTAGCTCAGAGCATTTTGAAAGTTTTTCACAGTTAGACTGTGCTAGTTCACATGTGTCATATAGATAACATTGTGCTCACTCCTGTGAACTTATTTGAGAGTCTTCACTGATTGACTACACTGCATGTCTGTCAAAGGCACTTAGATAAGGAGGCTGTCTGCAAAGGCTTAGATACAAGGTAATCACAGAGGTAAAAAGTATATTAATATAACTGTGTTGGTTATGCAAAAACGGAGAATGGGTAATAAAGGGATTATCTATCTTTTTAAATAAGAAAAATGTTGGTGTAGACTGTCACTTTAAAGGGACAGTCAAGTCAAAGTTAAAGGGACACTGTACCCAAAAAATTTCTTTCGTGATTCAGATTGAGCATGAAATTTTAAGCAACTTTCTAATTCACTCCTATTATCAAATTTTCTTCATTCTCTTGGTATCTTTATTTGAAATGCAAGAATGTAAGTTTAGATGCCGGCCCATTTTTGGTGAACAACCTGGGTTGTCCTTGCTGATTGGTGGATAAATTCATCCACCAATAAAAAAGTGCTGTCCAGAGTACTGAAACCAAAAAAAAGCTAAGATGCCTTCTTTTTCAAATAATGATAGCAAGAGAACGAAGAAAAATTGATAATAGGAGTAAATTAGAAAGTTGCTTAAAATTGCATGCTCTTTCTGAATTACAAAAGAAAAAATTTCATGATTTAGATAGGTCAATTTGCTTTTATCATCAAATTTGCTTTGTTCGCTTGGTATTCTTTGTTGAAAGCTAATCCTTGGTAAACTCATAAACTAATTTTTAAGCCATTGAAGGCTGCCTCTTATCTCAGTGCATTTTGACAGTTTTCACAGTTAGACAGTGCTAGTTCATGTGTGCCATATAGATAACATTGTGCTCACTCCCATTGAGTTATTTTTGAGTCTGCACTGATTGGCTAAATGCATGTCTTTTAAAAGAACTGAGATAAGGGGGCCTTCTGCAGAGGCTTAGATACAAGGTAATAACAGAGGTAAAAAGTGTATTAATATAACTGTTAGTTATGCAAAACTGGGGAATGGGTACTAAAGGAAATAACTATCTTTTAAACAATACAAATTTTAGAGTAAGCTGTCCCTTTAAATCAGTTCCTGATATACCAGGAAACCCTTTTCTAAACCAATTATCATAATGAAGAATTATGGCGCAATTACTGTTCAAACATTGACATATCATGTAGGACAATATGCACATTTTCTATACAGTGCCACATTTTTCTTAGAATACAATTTTTGTAATAAATAAATCATGTTCTTTGAGACCTATTATAGACCTCCTAAACAAAATACACTAATTTCCTTTTCTTAACTAAATTCTTGTGATGTGCATCTTATTTCTGTGGCATACAAGTGTTTTATCTTAGCACTGTCTATATATTAGGGGGACATAAAAAGGGACAGGAAACCCCCAAAAATTCATTCATGATTTGGATAAAACATACAATTTTAAACAACTTTCAAATTTACTTTTTTATTATCAAATATGCTTCATTCTCTTGTTTTTTCATTGCTAAAGGAACAGCATTGCACTACTGTCAGCTAGCTGAACACATCTAGTTAGCTAATCACAAGAGACAAATGTATGCAGGCATCAATCAGCAGCTATCTCCCACTAGTGTAGGATATTTGCATGTTAATTTTCAACAATGGATACCAAGAGAACAAAGCGCATTTGTAAATAGAAGTGACTTTAAATGGATAGTAAAAAACAAAAATGTTATTGTTTAAAAAGATAGATATTCCATTTCTTTACCATTCCCCAGTTTTGCATAACCAACACTGTTCTATTATTATACTTTTTACGAATGTGATTACCTTGTATCTAAGCCTCTGCAGACTGCCCTTATCTCAGATCTTTTGACAGTTGACAGACATGCATTTCAGGCAATTAGTGCTGACTCTTAAATAACTCCAAAATTGTGAACATTAAAGGGACACGAAATCTGAACTCTTTTTCAAAATTCAGATAGAACATACAATTTTAAAGAACTTCCAAATGTACTTCTAGTTTTAAATCTGCTTCATTCTCTTGGTACCCTTTGTTGAAGGAACAGCAGTGCACTATGGGAGCTAACTAATGACAGGAAACATACCTGTAATGCATTGCTGCTTATAAGCCTGCCTAGGTATGCTTTTCTACAAAGGATACCAAGAGAAAGAAAGAAATTATATAACAGAATAAATTGTATTTTTAAAATTGCATGCTCTATCTAAATGACAAAAGAAAACTATTGGGTTTCATGTTCCTTTAGGTAACTTTAAATTAACTGTATAAAAGCTAATATTTAAAACAGCTGTGACTGGCACACTTATGCAACAACACAGAGAGAACTGTAATCTAATTTAGCAGTCTTATGACCATGTCTGATCAAGTATGGTCTGACTGTCTATCTATCTATCTATCTATCTATCTATCTATCTATGGACAATAATAGTTTATTAAAATAATTACTGAAAATAATAAGCAATGTTTTAATAAAGCAAATTAATAAGCATACATCATCACAATGATGTAATGATTATCAGGTGACAACTAATGAAAACATTCACCAAATTATTTTATTTGCAGTAGCTTACGTGTTTAAGAGAGAAACAGAAAAGTTAGTTATTTAAATTCTCAGCATAGCTTGCAAGAATCATGTAAGCTAATAATTGTGACAAGCTTTAAAAAAAATATACAGGAAAACCACGGAGATATTGCGGGTTTGGTTTCAGACCACCGCAATTAAGCGAATATTGCAATAAAGCGAGACACACACATTTTTTGGCTTCCCAGTGCATATAAAATGTATGTTTATACTGTAGTCTATTAAGTGTACAACAGCATTTTATCTAAAAAAAACAATGTATATACTTTAATTAAAAAATACTTTATTGCTAAATAATTCTAACCATCATCTGAGCCTTTAGTGAGTCATAATATTTTGCTGGTGGTGTGTATATATGTGTATTCATGTGAATTTATGTGTTTATATGTGTGTATATGTTGGAAAAATGGTGCAGATAGATATGATCAGCGCAGGGTTGCTAAAAACCTTCCATTTGTAAAAAACGCAAAATCTGCAAAGCGCAATAAAACGAGGTACACCTGTAATTTATTACCGTATTCTTGATTGACCCAAAGTGTTATTGTCGACAGATACGATCAGGTTTACAGGACTTAACTAACAAAAACATTTATGACTAAAAAAGGTAAACTAGTACTGATTATCTCAACTGATCATAATAAGAAAACTTCAAATAGAAATGTAAAGAATATACCTGTAAATCATATTAGCAACACAATTTCAGGTTAGTTTGTTTCATACTTATCAATAATGTAAAATGCTTCTCTGAGGTTCAGTGTAAATAGAACTTCTTAGGTTACTCCTGTCCTGGTCCCACTCATTATCCTGACTTGTCTGTTTGGTCATGGTCAGACTCCCATCTCCTCTGAACAAGGTGTGGTCATCATGCATGCCGTGTGTGGCTAACTCTTATGTCGCCCCACTTGTTTCGCCCCTTTCTGTAGGTGTGTATTTTATTAACTCCACCTCCACTGATAAGTTATGATATAAATGATTGGCAAACGCTAATTACAGACTAATTAATGTTTCAGTTATTGAGCTAAGATTTAACAATCAGCACATTTTTCTCTCAGAAGGTGGCGCTCATCTCTAAGCTATGATAGACAAATACATATTTTTGTAAAAATGTTCTTAAAAACAAGTCAGTATCTCTGACCTTCAACCAAGGTTGAAACCCATGGAACCATATATGAATAACATGGGGTTATTTGTGAATGATAGGAATCCTTCAACTATGGCCTAGTTTCCATTGAAGTGGTTAATTGTGGAAACTGGTGATAAAAACATTTATCTCCAGTAATTAAAGTGCCATAAAACAGGTTGAGATCTGTGCATATCCTTAAAGGGCTAATTAACTAAAAATAGTTTGCATAAAAATAATTGTTTAAACATTTCTGGCAAGTATTTTAAAATAATTTTCAAAAATAAGCAAAAATACTTACTTAGCCATGCTGTCTGGAACACTGTGCTCCACCCCTCTTATCAGTGTTTAGACACAGGCATTGTATTTTAACTGAGTTCCCAGCTTCTAGGCATGCTCCAGCAGATAATCCCTATTCACTTTTGCATTCTACCAAAACAACAATAGATATAGAAACAGCCAAAGAAGGAAATGTGTGGGGGGAGTTAGAGCTTTACAATTCGGAAACTTAAATTAAAGGGTTAATGGTGAGGCACTGCAGTATAAATTTGCAGGTAAAGTACTTAAAGTACATATTATTATATTTTGTCTTTATCCCAAATTGTTTTAAGTCCCTTTAAAGTCTATAGAGAATTTTTATTTTACCTTACCACCAGCTTCCAAAATGTGCCACATAAATGGAATCTAGGCCTATGCTGTGGTCATAAAAACTAAACTTTAATTATTTTATTAAAGTACAAAAACTTCACCATAAGCCATTATATATTTACAAGCAATACGAGTTAATAGCTACATATTTTCTAGTATTTTTATAATTCTCTGCTATCCAAAGTACAATTTAATGACATAATTTAACATAAATGTATTTAATGATAATTTCTGCAATAAAAAGCTTAATGTTGGCTAAAATTGTAGCTGGGTGGTCAGTAAAATCAGCTGGGTGGTGCAGCCACTAGAAAGGTCCTGGGGAGAACACAGCGTATAAATATAAATATATATATATATATATATATATATATATATATATATATATACACAGGTCTATATATATATATATGTATATATATATATATATATATATATATATATAAATATATATATGTGTGTATTTATATAGTGTGTATATATATATATATATATATATATATAGATATATATATAAATATATATACTGTATATATATATATATATATATATATATATATATATATATATACTGTATATATATATATATATATATATATATATATATATATATATACAGTCATGGCCAAAAATAGTGTCACCCCTGCATTTCTGTCAGATAATGCACCACTTGGCCCAGAAAATTGTTGCAATTACAAATGTTTAG
The DNA here is from genome assembly GCF_027579735.1 of Bombina bombina. Taxonomy (NCBI): domain Eukaryota; kingdom Metazoa; phylum Chordata; class Amphibia; order Anura; family Bombinatoridae; genus Bombina; species Bombina bombina. The sequence goes on from NW_026510719.1 coordinate 127,352, forward strand.
ATATCCTCATGTTTATTTCATTTTTTTATATTGGTATGACACAAAAAAGTGGAGAAAAAAAGCCAAATCTGACACATTCCACGCAAAATTCCAGAAATGGACTGGACAAAATTATTGGCACCCTGGGGGGCGGAGCTAGCCACTGAGCTGACTAGACGCGTGGGTGCTGAGCTCCTGAACCAAATTAATAAATATAGCCATATTAAGTGCTATTCTCTAAACCTAAAGTTTATTTTCCTGGTGTCCCTGAAAGTGAACACTATATCTCTGCAAGGTGACCTGCCTTACTTGTTCTACTTGCAATAAAAGACACCTGAGAGAGGATTATCTGCGGTCCCGGGAGCGGGGCCGCCTGCGGCGGACGGGAGACCAGGCTGATTCCAGACTTTTCCCGGAGGGTTGGGGATCCACTCCGGGCCGCCTAACTACCATCCAAGCCTGCTCAGACCTCTCTATAAGACCTACTTGACCATACCGCTGACCCAGAGGAAATAAGCTACCGCAAGCGGACTCCAAGGTTCACTTCTACCTGCGGCTGCAGCTGCCCTTCTACTCCGGAGGGCCGGGGTTTCTCTCCGGGCTACCTGCTACCCCAAGCTAACTGCCCCCACTTGCTGCCAGTCGCCACCAACCAGCACCGCTCCGGAGGGTCGGGGATCCGCTCCGGAGCGCAACATCACCAACATCTGCTGTTCTTGAGAGGCCGACTTCTACCCGGACGGCCTGCTTGGGTGTATACAGGGGCCTCTACTATCCCGGCGAGGTAAGCACCAGAGGTGGACCACTTACCTCGCATCACTCACCACACAGCGGCCGATACCGGGAAACCAGTTAAATCAGCTGGCACCTGGAAATCTGGGGGAAAATTTGATCAGGCCCCACCGCTGCGCAATCTAGGAGAAAAGGCGCGAACACCCACCATTTTGGGCCTTAGGGTCCTTCATCTTTACACACGTCTGAGAGCAGCGACAGTTCAAGGAGGAGATACCTACAGCTGAGCCCTCCATCTAACATCTGCTCAGCTCCTTGCTCCAACGTTTTCTCCTACAGACCGGGTAAGACTTTGTCAGTTTATCTGGCACCTCTAGTATTTGCCCCTGACACTGGGGTATAGTCTGTGCACATTTATCAGTTTTCCCACAAGACTCTTGCTGGCCAATATATAAAGTTGATAAGCATTTTTGTATGCCAAAGTATTAGGGGTACTCTGAACCCTGCTGCTGGAGCTAGCCTGTGTCCCCTTATCACTTTACGCCTATAACAACCTGCTCCATCTCTCTAAGAACTGTGGGGGCCAAATACAATAAGGATCATCATATAAGAACCTTCTGCTGGCCTTCTGACCAATACTGAGACACATAGGGGAAGCCACCACATTGCTGGGCTAACTGCCCATACCCTCTCCCCTCCCCAAGGGTATATACCCTAGAGACACTGAATGCTATATATCCCATCTTGTCTCTGCTTCCCTAGCAATTGTACTCCCCACCTGGCAACCTACAGAGTAATACATAAGGGTTAACTTCAACTACGCCAGAGACCCTCATCCTCTTTCACTGCATATCTTGGAAGGAAGATAATTGACTCCATTCCTTATTAATAACTTATACAATCCCCCTCCTTATCAGATATCTCAGAGAACTCTGCCATTGTCACTTCACTTACACTTCACTCTTTTGAGACTGTGGGACTATAATCTCAACTCTTAACAAAAGCATAAATGTGAAAGGCTGCTGCGTCAGTGCAATTGTCCTTAGGCATGATGCCTATGGTGTAGTGTCATTTCATAACAATTGTTTCCTTCCACAGGTTACCTACAGACCCTAATTAGTTACCGGCCTCAGCTCCCCTGGGGCCTGGTTTATTGTCTTATTTGTTTGCATTGGCCTTACATAACTACTGTCTTTTCATCCACAAGACTTGTGCTCCCATATTTCTCAGACCCCAGTTTCTCCTGCCTGTTCATTGCACTTATTTGAACTGTCCATTATCTGAGAAAGCAATCTTAGCCTCTCTCCCGTGCACTGACCAGCAGGGGCCATTGCGTCAGGTAACCTAGGCCCACGAGCCCGCCTGTGTACGAGTGTCAATCTTTTAACTTGCGTTCTGACACAGTCGGGTTCGATTTTGCTGATTTTTTTTTTCTCTTCCTTTCTCTTTTAAAAGGAGAGGGGAGGAGAAAGGGGAAAAAAAAAGGAAAAGACACTTGTGACATATTATCTGATTTCTGACTGCTGCTATCTGACCCCTCACCTCCCCGCGCCCGCCCAGCTAGTCCGGGTGGGTCACCTCCAACTTCCTTTTTCCCTTCCTTCGGGTCGTATCCCCCTGCTCCCTGAGGTGGGGGACCTGAGTGGTAGTAACAAAATTATGTGCTAATGTAACTTCTCTTTTTTAAGTGTGACTCAGCCCCGCTCTAACCACGAGATAGGTACCATGTAAACTACGTGCTTCACTTTAGTATGTATAACCCTTGAATTTCTTCCAAAACAGCAGGACACTACTTTTGAGCCCCCAGAGACTTCCTATTTTGCCTTCTGGATACCTAATTACTAATATATAAGATGCCTCACATGATAAAGAAACATTCAAAGTCTAACCCCAAACCTAGGAAGACAGTCTTCGACCATTTCACCCACGTTACCAAGGAACCCCCACCCCACCCAGGGGGTGAGATGAGTGAACAGGACTCCCAAGATGAAGAGTCCCAATCTAGCCAACACTCAGCATCTTCTTCCCAACACTACATTACAGAATCATCGCTCAAGAAACTCCTGGCCATCCAGACCAAGTCCATCACCCAGGAAATCCAGCGCAGCTCTGCAGAGCTCAAGAAAGAAATTTCAGAAATTGGTGACAGAGTTGATGCTCTGGAGCGCAAACAAGATGATCAGGCTGTGGATCAATCCAACATTCTTGCTTATGCCGAAAATCTTGCTGAGCAGATCTCACAATTAGAATCTAAATTGGCTGACATGGAAGACAGATCGAGACGAAGTAATATCAGATTCAGAGGAGTCCCAGAAACAGTGACTCCAGCGGATATCCAAGGCTACCTCCAAGATCTCTTCAAAGAGCTTATAGGCACCCCTGAAGGCCTGTCTAGCACAATGGAGAGAGCGCACAGGGCATTGCGCCCCAGGTCGGTGAGTTCTGACAAGCCGAGGGACATTGTGGTGTGCTTCCATAGCTACTTATATAAAGATCGCCTCCTTCAAGCTGCTTACCGTAAACCAAATCTAAGTGGTAGGTTTGAGGGAGTACAAATTTTACCTGACCTTTCTGCACATACCCTCCAGCAACGTCGACACTTCCAGTCAGTAACCACTGCTCTGCGCAAGGCTAACTACCGATATCGATGGGGGTTCCCAACCAGGCTCATAGTTACCAAAGGTAACCAATCGATAACCATCACTACACCCTCTCAGGGAACGTCTCTACTGGCCTCATGGGGTCTACTAGTGGACCCTCTCAATGTACAGGCTCAATCTCAACCTGCCTTGAGAGCATCAGCCCCTGAATGGTCGACAAAGGAACAGAGAATAAAAAGGCCCAAGACACAACACTTGCAAGTTTCTCAAGGACACCCTGAGCCCACCGAGTAGGCTCCTACAGAAGTCACATGTCCTGGTTTAGAAGTTTGTCGGCCCTAGGGTCTCTCCTGATGGTACTCTTTGCCTAGCCTTCATTTTGACTAAGGCAGGGTTCCCGTGAGACCTTCTGAGCCGCTAAAATGTTTATTTATGGAATAAGCTATATATTATAAGTTTTGATAAGTTATGTTACTTGCTGTTTTGTAATTGTTTAGGTTTAAGCACTTTATATTATGACAAACTTACTTTTAGAGCGGGGCTGACGTTTCTGCTCCACTGTGCTAGCTCCGGAGCTGTTTTCTCAACCCCCCAACTGAAGCCCACACTAGGGCTCATTTGAGGTGGACTACTTCCACCACATCAGAGGCACTTCCTAGTGCCTTCCTTCTCTACTTACCTACCCCCCTTCTCTCTTTTCCCCCAGACCCAGATATCATGACTTCCCGGCTCCAATCTTTAATCATTATTACTCATGACAGGCTCTCCTCTGAGGTTTCTCACTCAAAATGTTAGAGGACTTAACACTCCCTTTAAGAGAAGCCTCTTATTGCGCTCACTGAAACACCACAATCCTGACATAGTGTTCCTCCAGGAGACGCATTGGCTCAAGGATGAACCGATTAGACTTTCCTCCAGGGATTATACACATATTGAGTATGCTCCCTTTACTAAAAAAGCCAGGGGTACTGCAATTCTCCTACACAGGAGACTAGCTATCGAACCAGTCTTGACCATCAGAGATCCACAGGCCAGATATATCATTCTAATTTGTAACATCAACCATGTGCTTTATACACTTGCATCAGTCTATCTACCCAACACTCACCAACCTAAGTGCCTCAAACACATACTCCATGTTATCTCCCAACACCAACAAGGTAGGGTTATTATCTCGGGCGACTTCAATATGACCTGGGAACCCAAACTAGACAGAAAATCCTCTGGCTTGGTTGGGGCCCCTCCCCCTATTGAACGACTTGCAGCGAACTTCCGTACCCTCATGACGGGTTCAGGGTTCTTTGATATTTGGAGGTCTATCCACACTCAAGACCGAGACTATACGCACTACTCACATTCGCATCGACAATACTCTAGACTCGACTACATATTCTCCACGGCAGACTCTCTAGACCTAGTCACTAACACGGCCATCCATATATGCCACTGGTCAGATCACGACTGCGTTATCGCCGACCTCATATCTTCAAATACCACTCGCTCCAGACCCTCCTGGCGCATGCCCCACAACTTACTGCAAGATATTCCCTTTAGAGAGAAATTACGTACAGAAATTGGACATTTCCTTAAAACTAATGACCGGGCACAGGTAGATGATGATACCCTATGGGGAGCTGCTAAAGCAACCATAAGAGGCTTCATGATATCTGAACAGGCTAAAATACGAAGGCAAGCGGGTCTCTCGCTGGCTCAGTCTCACATTAAGCTCAGAGAATTGGAGGGCCAAAATAGAGTAAAGCCTACTACCCCTCTAATGACCCAAATAACCGATATTAAAAATCACATCTCTCGACTAGAGCTTCAGAGAACCCAGGAAAACCTAACTAAACTTAAACAACTGTACTTCTATAAGGGCAACAAGGCGGACACCCTTTTAGCCAATAAACTCAGAAATAGAACTAGTATCTCACGCATACATGGCATTGTCAGGGAGGGCTCTCTCCTTAAAATTCCCTCACAAATAGGGGAGTCTTTTGCCGAGTTTTACTCCAAATTATACAATATAGAAAAATCTGAGAACCCCCCCGTGACCTCGGAAGATTCCATTCGTGAGTACCTAAAATCTTTGAATCTACCGTCCCTCTCACCCGATCAAAGAGATACTCTAAACTTGCCATTCTCTCTTAGAGAAGTGCAACAAGTTATCAAGAATTCTAAATCATTTAAATCACCTGGGCCAGATGGCTTCCCAGTACACTTCTATAAAACTTATAACCAAGAACTCTCCCCCCTACTCCTTAGACTCTTCAACTTAGCTAGGAAAGAAGGTAAATTTAAGAGTGAATTCCTCGAAGCCACTATTGTAACTATATTAAAGCCGAATAAGGACCCCTCTCTTTGTGCCAGTTACAGGCCAATCTCTCTAATCAATACTGATATTAAGTTCTTCTCCAAAATTTTAGCCAATCGTATTGCCAACCTTCTCCCCTGTTTAATCAACCCAGACCAGGTAGGATTTATCCCCAAAAGAGAGGGACCAGATAATACTAGAAGACTCTTGAATGTTATGACTCTGTCGTCCAGCCTTAACAAACCCATGGCGATCATATCATTAGATGCAGAAAAGGCCTTTGATCGGGTGAGATGGCGTTTCCTGTGGGAAGTACTTGACACCTTTAAATTCCCAAGTTCCCTCTTGGGAGCAATCAAGGCCTTATACTCTACTCCCTCCGCCTCGGTAAAGGGACTTGGTTTCCAAACTCCCCCTTTTCAAATTTCCAACGGGACTAGACAGGGCTGCCCCTTATCACCCCTACTTTTCGCGTTGGCCATCGAGCCGTTGGCAGAGCAAATTAGACTTGACCCACATATGAGTGGGATCACCCTATGTGGCACCAAACATAACATAGCCTTATTTGCTGACGACATTACCCTTTTCTCTTCAGATCTTACGACCACCCTCCCTAGACTTTTACTGATAGTCAGGGAATTTGGTGCCCACTCTCATTATAGACTAAATATCCCTAAAACTGAGATTTACACCCAAGGCTTTCAGAACTCGTCTATAGCCCCTTTAAAACTTAAATATCCGTACAGATGGTCGGAATCTTCAGTGACCCACCTGGGAGTCAGACTGTCCAACGACTTCCCCCGGGTTATCAGGGACAATTACCTCCCCTTGCTGACAGAGCTTCGCTCCCTCAGCGGGAGGTGGAACCTCTCCCAAGTCTCATGGCTAGGACGGATCGCAGCCTTAAAGATGTCCTTCCTACCTCGACTCACATACTTATTCCGATGTCTACCAATCAGAGTCCCCAGGCATATTCTATTACAGTTTCAGAGTGAGTTCACTAAACATATATGGCAGGGTAAACCCCCAAGGGTGGCGCAGAGAGTTTTACAGCTGCCTCGGTCAAAAGGAGGTCTGGGCTCTCCCTCGATAGTAAAATATTATGAGGGAGCCATGCTCACCCATGTCTCTCAATGGGGAGTTATACAGTCTCCCTCCAAATGGAAGTCTATAGAACAGGCCTCATTACCCTACAACCTAACTTTGCGTGATCTGATTTGGACGCCTGCACATTGTCGTAGGGAACTATCCCTGGTAAACCCCATCATCCGGGAATGCCTGCAATTTTGGGATAAAATCCGCCACTCTAGACACATTGCTCCCCACCCCTCCCCCATTGCCTCCTTGTCCGGCCTATTGGTAGGACTACAGGATGCCCATCCATTGAAATGGTCCCAAATTGGAATAAAGACGGTCTCGGACCTCTGGCTCCCGCCATCGGAATGTGGATTTAAATCTGATTCACAGTTGGGAGTAGATGGGGCCTTACCCCATATCCTGAAATTTGAATATTACAGAGTTAAAAGCTTCTTGACCTCCTGGGGCTTTAAGCCTCAGTCAAATCGTCCACTGACCTTGTGGGAGACCACTTGGAATCAAGGAGAGAGGCTTCACAAACCCCTCTCCAGACACTACACCCTGTTGGACTCTGAACTAAACTCAGACCTGGCTCCCCACCTTGTAAAGTGGGGATCCCTACTAGACAAATCACTCACCACAAATGACTGGGAACAAGCGCTTGAGCGAACCAAAAAACTATACATTGCATCACCCTATTTGAAACTTATTATAAGTTGGTGGCTCATTGGTACTACGTGCCCACCAGGCTAGCTAAAATATTTCCTAGCGCTTCCCCGTATTGCTGGAGAGGTTGTGGTCAGAGAGGGGACTCTTTACACATCTGGTGGGAATCTCCCAAAATACGCCCCTTATGGATAAAATGTTTTAGAGCCCTTCCCAAATTGGGAATCTCCCTACGTAGCTCTCCCGCAGTTGCCCTACTACACATAGGTACTCATTCCATCCCTAAACACCATGCCTGCATAAGTATATACCTCTTTATGTCCATTAAGCATCTGATAGCCTCTGACTGGAAATCGGAGTCCCCACCTAGCTGGTCGAGAGTTTGCTCCTATATGGCCTACTTATACACCATGGAAAAAATCATATTTTATAATCTAGGCAATTCTGACCTATTTGAGCTTATATGGGCCGACTGGAAAGACATTTATGACACAACCTGGAGACCTAATGTTCTCTCTCCCTCTTAGCCCTCCTGGACGGAACGAGAGGTCCGAACTAGGGATAGACCTGACCGGACTCAGATGCCTTCCTGATGACGTACCCACCCTTGACTGACGATATATTCCTCAACCCTCTTCTTCCCCTCCCCTCTTTTCACTTCTAGACTTCTATCCTCCCCCCTTCTCTCCTGGTCGGGAGACCTCTGGGTCTCCCCCATCCGCGCTATAAAGTTCCATCATGTATCTTAACTAACCACTATGTCAGTGGAATTTTCTTGAACAATTTACTATCCATTTCAAAATGTGTGTTTATAGACCGTCTAGAGGACGAGATGAGTCCTCGAATTGCTAATTTTATTTCTGTTTTGTTTTTTTTTCTTATTGTGTGCATATTCTCACTTGTAAACATGATAAGATAAATAAAGCTCTTTTGAAAACTACAAAAAACATAGGCAACAACAAACAGTACTACAGGATTGATTTTGCAGATTAGGCAATACATATGGTTTAAGGAAGTTTAACATCTGTTCTGCAAAAAACAAACAAACATGAAAATATTCATTAAAACATTCTCAATTGAAATGCATGAAAACACAACTCTTTTTAACATGAAAATCACTGTTGTAATTGAGTCCCTAACAGTCTTGGAGTGTGATAATTATGCAATTTTATGTGACAAATGTATATACATTATATATAGCAGGGGTGCTCGGCCTTGGGCCTCCGGGGGTTTTGGAGCTGCATTTCCCGTGATGCTCAGCAAGCACTTCCGATGATGCTCAGGCACTTTAAGCTGGGTGGGCATCGTGGGAGGTGTGGTTCCGGGGCCTCTGGGGGGCTGGGGTTGAGCTGGAGGAGTCTATCTGCTGCATATACAACTACAAATTGGAAAATTAAACTTCATGATTTGCTCACTTAAAAAGGACTTTATCAATTCAAAATGACTCTCAATTATAGATGTGCATTCAGGCTTTGGGTGAAAGCAAATTTGTCTAAATTGTTAGTAATTTCTCGAGTCGTTTTATATGCAAACAGCCAAATACATTACTGTACGAAAAAGGAATGATTGTTTGATGAAATCAATCTGTTAATTAGTTCATGCCATTTGGTGCCAAAATAGGTGCAGGAATGGGGGGAGAAGAAGTTATATTATTTAGTTAATAAGCTCCTTTGTTTGTAATGATGTACATTGTCCCCTGTCCAATCCTGCCATAGTATTACTAGTGACTGATGTTAGGGACAGCTGGTCAGACACTAAAGACTGGATTTTATATAATACATGAGTTGTATTTTGTTTAACATTAAAAGATTGGTTCTTTAAAAAAAAAAAAAAAAATTATTGGCACCCTCAATTTAATATTTGGTAGCACACCAAAAATAACTGAAATCAATTGCTTCCTGTAATGAGTTTCTTACACCTCTCTACTCGAATTTTGGACCACTCTGCATTCGCCAATTGCGTCCCTTTTCATTCAGATGGCGACGTATAGTGCAAGCTGCATATTTGTACCCTGTGCCTGAAGGTCAGCTTGAATTTGTCTGGAAGTTGATTGAGGTTCTTTATCCACCATTCGAACAATCCTTGGTTGCAATATTTGATAATTTTTTCTCTTTCGTCCACGTCCAGGGAGATAAGCTATAGTGCCATGGGCTGTAAACTTCTTGATAATGTTGCACACAGTGGACACAGGAACATTAAGATCTCTGGAGATGGACTTGTAACCTTGAGATTGTCCATGCTTTTCCACAAATTTTGGTAAACAGAGACACACAACAAAGGTTGAGTAAATTTTTCACTAATTTAACTGGTTGCTGGTGTGATTTTTATGTTGTCAGCTCCTGTTAATTGATACAGGTGAGTTTAATTACAAATTACAGGAGCATCACAAACTTGGAATGCAATTATTTCTTATAATTTTGAGAAGGTGTCAATAATTTTGTCCAGTCTATTTTTAAAGTTTTGCATGGAATGTGTCAGATTTGGCTTTGTTTTCTCCACTTTTTTGTGTCATACCAATACAAACAAAAGAAATTGCATTTGTAATTGCAACAATTTTCTGGGCGAAGTGGTGCATTATCTGACAGAAATGCAGGGGTCCCAATATTTTAGTCAATGACTGTGTATATATATATAACCTATTGTAACAATAAAGACTGAAATTTACATGACCCTTCACAGTTATATTTATTTTTTTAATAGTCCATATAAATGACATATTAATTTATGGATAAAAAAGCAATAGTCTGTCCAGTTGCTGTTGTTTGTATATTAACATTGTGTGTTTTGCCTTGACAGTAAGAAACTCATAACCAAAAATAATGAAACTAAGGCTCCAGCAACAGTCTAACCATCAGAAGCAGTATAATTATTAAATCATTTTTGGATATATCTAATGAAAAATGGCAACACAGCTAAACAATAATTCAAGTCTACAGGAAAAAGCAATTACAAGACTTGAAACTAAAGGCTACATAAGCAGAACGAGCAAGCCAGAAAGTCTGCCAGGTATTGCTGGAATGGCGCTAGGTGTTCAAAATAGAACTGCAGCTAAAAGCCAGATGGTCAAGGAAACCGGAAAATGCATTCCCAGCAGTGTTGGGTTTGAAAGAATTAGGAAGAGTGTTGTCAGCAAATCAGTTCAGGTAAATCTTTTTACTTTTTGGCCTGTGTTTTTTTTCTATAGCTTTGCTTCTGCTTAACAGAATGCCATCTGATGATTTAAATTGACATTAAAGTGCCATTAAACATTTTGAATTATGTGCATAGTTAGGGTTAGCTCCAAGGGGGGCCTAAGATCACAGTGCACTTTTGAGGCGTCGATAGAAGCCGGTAGCCATTTATAGACTTATATTTATATGATACAATCATATTCTTATAGGTTCACAGTACATAGGTTGTATTAAGTAGCCTGATATTCATTAGTTATTATGAAACAGGTATAGCTAAATCTAATCTACAAATTACCAGTACCCGAAAACCTAGTATCCTCACTGCTATTGCAAACAAAGGGGGACATGATTGAGACTTGAGAATGAGTTTAAGGGTTTTGAATCATGGTGATTAAGGGGTGAATTGTTTTTAAGGAGCTATTGCACTGGGGGTTTCAAGTTTAATGGCTCTGTTTTAGTGCACTGCATAGGATTTAGACTTCATTCTTTTACTTAGTGATTTAGCACATATTCTCTAAATGTTAATAGTGGGGGATAAGCCAGTCAGAAACTACACTTTCCTGCAGAATATGTAGGTCTGCTCTTATTTTGACTCTAATACATGCTTTGTAAATGCATGCCCCCTCGTGAAAAAAAAAATGCAACCCCATTTCATTCATTCTGGAGTCGACCCTGTGCAGTGGCGTCGCTACAGGGGGGCAAGGTGGGGCAGTTGCCCCCCCCCATTATAATGCCTTGCCCCCCCCATGTGCCCCCCTGCTGAATTAAACAAATTATGCGGCCGCAAGGGCGCCTAATTTTCAAAGTGAAACTGGCCCCAAGTCCCTCCTCTGTGACCCTGACGTACCCAAGAGTTCACAGCAATGCAACCAGAGGGAGCACGGGAACGGACAGGCTGCTGCTTTATAAAAGAAAAAAAGGAGGAGCTTTATATCTGTGAGTGGCTCCCACTGATCTTCTCATTGCTCCCAGGGTTGTCACATAAGGGTGGAGCTGCAACTGTAAGTAAGAGATACACTGCACCGGTTTAGAATGCATTAACTCTAACACTCACATTCAATTTTATACTGAATGATTTCTCATATTTATTATGGTGGATCCATAGAAGCAGAATTCTGGTTTTCTAATAAAACTGCATGTACACAACTAACTATTGTAGCAACATTACTATGAGCACCGTATGCAGGTATTGATCTGTTCAAAATATAGTATATAAATATAAAGTTCTGATGATTATAGTAACGTTGCTACAATAGTTAGTTGTGTACATGCAGTTTTATTACAAAACCAGCATTCTGCTTCTATGGATCCACCATAATAAATATGATTGGGCATGTGTGTGCATATAGCAGCTGGCGGTGTTATTGTTTGACTGACAGATGTGTGGACCTATGTTTACATCCAAAATTGTCTACAGTAATGTACAAAATACACATTTCAGTGAATTACAATAACAACAATGAGCATTATTTATATCTGACACAACATTTATGGCACTGAATTAGAAAATATATGTGCATGGATTTATAATAGTACAATATAACAATGATTACAATATAACAATGAAAATATCCTTAAAATGTGGAAATATGAGTCTGTGTGCATGTGTGTATATATATATATATATGTGTATATATATATATATACACACAGATACACACACATGTGTAATACGTGCAATACATACAACATGTCAATACACCACTTCTATATCTGTAAATGTGATTGAGAAGAACAATTATTTCATGTAAAATATGATATACACATAAATGCATAGGTAAATAAATGCATGTAAACAGATACACACTTGTGTAGCATATGTGCAGTTATACTACTGTATATAGATAAACATGGGTGGTTGTGTAAACATTCAGTGACTGTATCCTAAAATTCTGTGCCTGTAGTCCCACCAGCTGCTTCTGAATATGAATGCTCCAATGTTTCTTCCTTTGTTTCATTTTATAACTATTGGTTCCCCATACAAATGTGCTGTTTCCCTAAGCAATATGCTCGCTCTCCAAAAGTTGTGTTTGCAATCTGAGATGAAGCCAAACTACTAAAATATATTTTAACTTGCTATTATTGTAATAAACATAGCATATGGATGGAGCTCACATCCTGGCTGCTGTACATATACATATTTATATAAATGTATTTAGTTTTTTTTAGTGGTATGATTTAGTGGTGAAAATTATTAGTGCTCCCCCAGATTTGACTGTGGTATCTTATGTGCCCCCCCTATATATTGTTCCTAAAGTCGCCACTGACCCTGTGCATAGTATCAAAGGTAAAGTGAGGTAAAAAAAATGTGTGAACAATAAGTGTAGAAAAAAAAGCTGATAACATTTCCAAAAATTAGCAAAATTACACTTTAGTCTTGCCAAGTGTAGCCTGCATCACCCCCTTATCAGTGTCCTACTCTAAACCTTGTAACATTATAACACAGTGTACATGTGAGAATAATTACTTATACAAGCAAGGGGAGATTGAGGAGGGACTGCAGGTACTGCTATTGTTTGTTGAAAAGAGGCTTGCTCGTTTTCGTTGGGATAATGTCACATGCTTTGTGAAAGCTTCAGCATTATACTGTGCACTGCTTTGGTCAGGTGCCATGTGACTCTGCGCCCTACAGTGCCTGTGCGCAAGTGCATTCTGCAGAAGCTATGGCCTGGACAGCACCTTCCATATATAGAAATACCCAGGGGGGAGCTTGCTGCAAACAAAACTATGCCTCAATAAAAGGGGTTAATGGGGTTAAAACAGAAACTGTTTTGCAGGTAAGCTTTGGGTGCATTATATACTTAGAAACTTTTATTAGTTCATACTGAGCAAAAAACAAACATGCCATTTACAATAATAATAAGAGACTGCTTAGCCTCCAGAGTGAGGTAATAACAGTGTTGTTTTGGGAGTATTCAACGAAACAACAACAGTCCCATGTAATACAAATCCTTCAAATTGGAAGTCCTTCAAATGAAGAATCTGGGTATCCAACACATAGGCAACAAAGGTTTAAGTGTCTCTGGATATCGTAGGCTTAGTCCCAAAAGTATGGCTGGTAAGTATGGTACTTATCTTATCACCAAGAACAGGTGCATAAAGTTTGCATCAACTGCTAAGTGCACTGCAACGTCCCCCTGTAGTATCCGTCCGGAACTGGGAAGCGTGTCGGATTGGACAACTTCTGCAGACGAAACCTGTCAGGCAAGGAGGCCCTCAAGTCTCATCCCCAGGTAATGTTGGCTGTTCAAATCCTCCGCCACCGCGGGCATCGCTTTTTCCTTGTGGGATACCAAGTCACTGACGTCAGTGCGTTCTGTGCCTACCAATGGCATAAGATATGGGGGTGGGGGGGTGTCTCAGCGATCTGCTTCAATCAACGATGAGCAAGTGGGTAGAACAAGCGCCTACAGAATGCTCAAATCGGTATTTCCTCCCGCTAGGTCAAAGTGAAAGTCCAGAACAAAATAAGCAATACTGAGGCCCAAATCTTGATGCTAGTAACGATTTATTCAGCAATGATCACATGTGTGAAACACGTCAGGCGTTTACCTGAATGTTTCCTTTCTGTATTTGGCATTGCTGAATAAATCGTTGCTAGCATCAAGCTTTGAGTATTGCTTATTTTCTTCTGCACTTTCAGTTAGTTCATACTGTTTTATGTCATATTTATATTTGTATAGTATGTATCAGCAATTAAAGGGACGTAAAACTCAAAATTAAACTTTCATGGTTCAGATAGCACATCAAATTTTAAGAGACTTCTTAATTACATATATTATTAAATCTATTTTATTCTCTTGTTCTATTTTATTCTTCTTTATTGAAAAGTATAACTAAGTAGGCTCAGGAGCATATAAAATAAAATTTTCTTGCAAAATTTGCTTTGTTCTAGATCCCACAGACATACAGCTTGCAAAGCCACTACCATATTATCACATGTCCTTCCATTGGTCAATTAGGAGCAGAAATAAATGAACACTGATTAAGAAATCACTGCAGATCATGCTGCAGGCTAACATTTCCAGATCCTACACAATGTACAGATTCTGTGAGGTACTGAAAAACAAAGATTTTCTAGTTAAATTACAGGACAGAAAGGCAAAATAATTAATGAATATACATGAGATTTTTTTTTCTATGCATAAAACATTTTACAGGGATATTTAAAAAGTTTAATCTTTTTAAGCAAAAGTGCTAATTCCGTTATGAGTTTACATTTGTCAATTCCTTAAAGGGACATGAAATCCACATTTCTTTCATGGTTTAGAAAGAGCATGCACTTTACTTCTATTAGCTAATTTGCTTCATTCTCTGGGTATCCTTTGTCAAAAAGCAATTTTAAATAGACTCAATAGCTGATGATTAGTGGCTGAACATACTTGCCTTGTGTGCTTGGCTCACCCATGTGCATTGTGATTTCTTCAAAAAAAGGATATCCAAAGAAAGAAGAAAATTAGATAATAGAAGTCAATTGGAATGTTGTTTAAAATTGTATTCTCTATCTGAATCATGAAATAAATATTTTGGGTTTTATGTCCCTTTACCTTCTTGGCTACTAGAGAAGCTTACAATATTTTGCTAAGCAAGATACTGCAGCCATTTTTGTAGCACTAGGACTAGTATTATTTATTAACCAATTTAAATGTAAGGTTTCTTATTACTGTGTAGGCTGTATAAGGTAAAATATTTGTATTAGTGTTAGTCAAAAGTTATATTCCCTTAAGTGAAAATGAATATTTTTATTTGTAGTTAAAGGGGCAGTAAAGTCCAATTAAACATTCATGATTCAATAGATCATACAATATTAAACAACTTTTCAATCATTGGATTTGTTCTCTTGGAATCCTTTGTTGAGGAGTAAACATAGGTAGGCTGATAGGAGCTTAGTAGTGTACACGTGTGTTTGCAACTCTGTATAACATTGCTACAAATATTGGCTAAAAACATGTGCACACTCCTGACTCACTTGATATTACTCTTTAACAAAGGATACCAAGAGAACTAAGCAAAAGTAACAATAGATGTGAATAGGAAAGTTGTTTAAAACTGAATGCTGATGATGGTAATGAGAGCCAGATATGACATGTCTATAATGACCAGTAAGATATGATTTGCAGATGCTCTAGAGAATCCGGGGGAGGAGCCAGGCTGCAACCCACGCAGTGACTGATCGAAGCTCGTACCAGCCTTGTCCCATAGGCGGAGAATCAGGATTTCTCACGCCAGAAAGCCTGCGTTTGTCAGGCCCAAAAAGCTGAGAGTAAAGACCTGTCACCCGGATCTCTGATGAGCGCCACAACACTCGTGCTGAGAAGCTGTGAATCAGCGAACCGGCAGCACCTCACAGGGACCCACGCCAAGTGAAAACCCAGGTCTGCTAATATCTCTCCCTCCCACCGGTGCTGCGTGAGGTGGACCTGCACAGCTCATCACGACCCAAAAGGAGACGCTGGAGCCAACCTACCCATTACAGTGAAAACCTAAACAATACCAGCGCTGAACACTCCAATAGGAGTGCAGGTGTCGAGCGGAAGGCTCAATATTCCTTAACGAAGCTTCAGTAGGATCACAGTGGTGGTAAGCTGAAGTTCCGGATTTCGGAAACCGCCACTCTGTAAAGCCAGCCCTTGGTGGCAACATCCATCAGGTCTCACGGAGCTCAAGGAGGTTCTATCAGCTCCAGCCTGTATTGGGAGAAAGTTTGCTGCACTTACCACTAAAGGGTCCAGCAGTCTTCCGCAATACAGAGGATCATAACTGTGGCAGGATCAGGTTGTACCTAGTAGAACGTTTCTATCAAAACTGTGAGTAACCAATTGTTACACATTATTTGTTTCTAAAACTGTAACTTGTCGCAGAGCTGGACTTTTGAAATACTGGCGTAGTAACACCGCTTAACACAGCTAACTGCCATTTGTCTAAAACTCACCAGGTATACATCATGGGACATGTCAGCCTGGAATACCCTTAAAACCTCCTGAACTCTTAAGCCACATCTCTGGTTAAAAGAGAAGAAACCAGAAAGTAAGAAGGGCTTCTAGTGACTGTCTTATACCCAGTGCCTTTAAAACACGTGCAGCCTCCTTTTCTTTCACCCCTGAACAAAGAAAGGGTATCCACAGGCTTTAGACCATATGACACCTTGACCTGACTTTAACAAAGAAATCTGGCCATACTAATTAGGATCTAGCATCACCTACTTTTTTATGGTTGACTTTAATTATATGTTTTGAAGGAAACAGGTTCAAAAGCTAATCCTATTAAAATACAGAGTGCTAGGTTCAAACTATCTATAGGCACCCGTAAAACTAGACATAATCATATTTTATACAGGACCAGGAAGGTTAAGCATTTAGAGATAAATATATTTTTTTGGAAACAGGCTGAAGTAACCAGTTAAAGATATGCTGTCTGATATAAAATTATGGCCCAACAACAATAGCTTAACATGGTTTATGGATATTTCTATAAAGTATATATGTTGGTATTTTATTAGTCTGGGGAACTAGAGGCCACCTTTTGTTATTTTGACTGCCTTAAGCAAATAAGGGGTAGTGGAGCTGAGAACCCCTTTCTCCACAGTTGTACACAAAGAAAAATCTGTGAAAGACAGCTCATTTACTATATTGTATTCTTATTCTGACTATGCAGTGAAGTCTGAGTAAAACTAACTCTTTGTATTCGAATGTTTGTATAGGTACAGTACTGCTACAGATGGATTTTAGAAATGTATTTCCTCTAAAGACTAGAGTTTTCCTTGGTTTATGCTATTAATAGAGGTTATAAAAAGCAATCTAAACCACCTATAACTAAAAGCCCTACAGGTTTGGCAAGGGCAATTACTCTAAAACATTGCAGATTCTTCAGCCAACAGGCTGTAATATGCAGTTAAAGAAAAGCGCCCTGATTGCAAAAACGTAAACATTAGAAGCCCTTTGCTAAGAAACTATTTGACACCTAATTGTGGGAATGTTATAAGTTAGATGCTAAGTAGACATAAAACATACCCCCGCTAAAATTGATTAAAGTAGCAAATAGTAGACTATTAATAAAAAAATACAACGTTTCTCATATTGAAACATACAATTGAATTCCAGTAGACAGATAAGCTTTTTCTATCTAGGACTGGGTTGAAGAGTACTAACTTAATTTAAAATATAGAGCCCTCAATAGATAAGGCTGTAAGAAATCTTATAACCCAGCTACAACCAGAATTTCTTGGCTGGCTTAAGTAAGAAACTGATATCCCTGTGCTTGAACCTGACATAACTGGTCTTAATTCAACTGCCCACTTCACTCCCTTCATACCCCCTTTTTTTCTCAGTTTTTGAATCACATACCTTTTTTTTCATAGAGCACCTTTTACACTCCACTAGTCACGTTCTCCACACTGTGTATGGATAAATTCCTCAAATCACCCCCTTACACTAAGCCCTTAACCCCAGTTATGGCTTCAAAACACAGAGAAAGAAAATTCAATAAAAACCCTGGTGGACATTCATTCTGAATCAGGTAACTCTACACGCTTGAGCAAAAGTACAGACACCTAAGTTCTAGTTAATAATATTTTAGAAGCTCTAACTCCTAAGTTTGAAATGCTTAAAGCTGAAATCAAACATGACATATCAACCCTAACTAGTGAGGTTAGACAATTCTCTAAGAGGATACAAGAAGCCGAACAAAGAATCTCGGATCTTGAAGATCTAACCGAATCACACGAGACTAAACTGGATAGCAATAAAACTTGTATAATCAAACTACAGAATCAAATTGAAGATCTGAGAACCGTTCCAGAAGGAGCAACATTAGAATAATAGGGGTTCCTCAAATTAAACAGAATGAGGATCTACTTAAATTGGTTCCCATTACTATACCACAGCTATAAAATATTCCCAGTCCTGATCCCCCTATTATAATCAAAAGAGTTCACAGATTGGGGAAACTCCATCCTATTGATAAAAGGAAAGCCACTCCACGGCCTATCATTCTCAAGCTTTTGAACTTTCAACACAAAACCATAATGCAATATTTTCATAAAAACTAACCCATTTTTATCGACAATGCTAAAGTATTACTATTTCAAGATTTTTCTTATGAAACTTCCATGAAAAGGAGGGATCTTTCCTTAATCTGTAGCAATTTGGCCAAAGAGGCAGAGAAATTCCTTACTGATAAGAAGATATCTATATCTTAAAGCTGATGGCTTTTTTCTCTTTTTTTTCCACTTAAAGGGACAGTATACAATTTTCATATATCTGCATGTAATAGACACTACTATAAAGAATAATATGCACAGATACTGATATAAAAATCCAGTATAAAACCATTTAAAAGCTTCCAGTTTAGCTCTGTTTAAAAGGTTACTGGGACACTCACTGCAAGTGGGAAATATCAGACACTCTCCTCCCCTCCCCCTTCCTTTGCATATGAAAAGACCTTTTACGCAAACAGAAGTAAGCTGGAGTAGGTTTATGTCGGTATTCTCCTAAAACTTTGGGGCTTGGTTAGGAGTCTGAAAATCAGAGCAATGTTATTTAAAAATAAGCAAAACTTTATGGGCTATATAAATAGATCATCTACAAAACATTTATGCAAAGAAAAAACAAGTGTAAAATGTCCCTTTAAGGCTAACAAGATAGCAGCCTGATGAGATACTGGAATAAGGGGTTCTACGGAATACATTTTGTTCATGTTTTTATGTGACTACGCCCATTCCCCACCCCCTTTTTTTCTCTCTCTCCCCCCCCCCCCATGTACTGTAGATAATGGCTAGACATAATTATTTCATTATAACATCATGGAATATATGAGGCATCACGTCCCCGATTAAACAAAAAGCAGTAATCTCCCACCTTAAAAAATTAAATACGGATATTGGCTTTTTGCAAGAAACCCATTTGAATATGGGTGAAGCCGCAAAACTAAAATCGGCTTGGGTGGAAGAGGTTATAGCCACACCAAGCCTCGCCAGGAAGAGAGGTTTAGCAATTCTATTGGGTAAAAAGCTCAATTATAAAATGTTATCTGTCTTGACAGACGTAGAGAGTAGATTTTTGTTAGTAAAATTAAAAATAGAAAATTTCATATATACACTATGCAATCTTTATGCACCCAATGAATATAACCAGATTTCTGGGATTCAATTCAATCTAAAATCTTGCAGCAAAAAGAGGGATTTCTTATTATGGCTGGGGACTTCAATATGGCGCCCCAATACCCAATTGATAGGCTTAGAAGAGGCCCCAATAAAACCAAAAAGAGATGCCCTAGAAAGTAAATTGTTTAGAAATATTTTTAGAAACTTAGCAGTCAGTGACATCTGGAGAACACAAAATCCAGTTATACATGAATTCACTTGTATTTCAAAGGCCTTTAAATCTTTGTCTAGATTAGACTTGTTGCTGGCCGACGAGAACTTAATTAAAAATGGGGTTAAAGCGAGTATTGCACCACTTTGTATCTCCGACCACGCACCAACACTATTAGAGATCCAGATACACAATGGCTCCTCTTTACTGTTCCGTTTTTTTTCCCCAAAGTATTTGGTAACTTACATCAAATTTAAAAATTGGTTAAATGAAAGAATGACTGATTATACTCGTCTCAACCTAGGATCAGTAGATAACCCCTCAATATTTTGGGAGACTGCAAAAGCAGTACTAAGAGAGGATACTATAGCCTATATGATAAATCTAAAGAAGAAACACAAAACTAGGGAAAAAGAAATCTCAAATGCCCTGGTTAAAGCATACAACCGTTATCTACAGCAAACAATGAGAGTAAATTGGGACAAATATACTAAAAGAGAGCGAGACACGTTCTTGCTACAGATCTCATCCCAAAAAGACCTTAGGGTACAGGCAAAATTCTACAGACATGGTAACAAAGCAGGAAGACTACTAGCCAATTTGGTCAGGAACAGTAAAAAAACCTACACTGATTAAAATAATAAAGAAGTCAGATAAGACAGTTAACTCTCCAAAAAAAATCCTAGAGATATTCTCAGGCTATTATTAAGACCTGTACTCATTCAAGGAATCAAATGTATTAAACAAGGCCGAGTTCTGGAACAACATTGTAAACCCGGTTCTAGACCTCAAAGCTATAACAAAAGTTAATGCACCAGTCACGGAAGAGAAAATTAGCCAGACCATTAAGGCATTACACCCAGATAAAGCGCCAGGCCCAGACGCATTACCGAATGAATTTTATAAAATTCTTGCCCCTAAGATTACTAGTCATTCAGAAAGATTATTTAACTCCTTCTATGTGGAGAATAAGTAGATCCCTTCAAAGTTTGCAGCTTCCCAAACTATTTTAATTCCTAAGCAAGGCAAAGACCCCCCAAAAAAGGAATCCTATAGCCTTGCTCAACACAGACACAGACTAGAACATTTTCACCACTATTTTGGCAAAAAGACTACAATCGGTTCTGAAA
Source organism: Bombina bombina (assembly GCF_027579735.1). Lineage (NCBI taxonomy): Eukaryota > Metazoa > Chordata > Amphibia > Anura > Bombinatoridae > Bombina > Bombina bombina. The sequence goes on from NW_026510719.1 coordinate 148,328, forward strand.
GACATTATACATAAAGATCATCAGGATTTTTACACAAACATAATTCAGCAGCAAAAATCAGGGAGGTTTTCTTAGTAGTGGATTATTTTAACAATAAAAATGAGGATAGAGGAAAGGAAACCACTGACTCTCCAATCATTACAATAGATGCCGAAAAAGCATTTGATTCAATTCACCTTTATCATCTACTCTCCGCACTGGCGAGATTCAGTTTCAAAGGAAATTTCCAGAAGCTAGTAAATAATCTATATAACAACTCACACACTAAACTTCTAGTTAATAATATGAAATCCCCCTTGTTAACTTTGGAAAGAGGTACACGTCAGGGTTGTCCACTCTCTCCGTTATTGTTTGATATTTCTATTGAATCCTTAGCCATAATGATTAGACACAAAATAGAAGGAATAAAGATAGGTAATAAAGAATTGAAGATTGGGCTTTATGCAGACAATATCTTGCTCTTTGTCTCCAATACCTTGGTTAATATTCCAAAAATGTTATCCCTGATAGGCTCCTTTGGATCATGTTCAGGCTATAAAATTAACGCCACAAAGTCTGAGCTACTTTGGATTAGGCAAAATGAAATCTCGCATTAGACATACCTTTTAAAATAGTAGTAAATTCATATAAATATTTTGGAATAAACATCTCTTCCCAGCCTCAAAACTGGTACAATCTTAACATACTCCTGATCTTAAAAAGATTAAAGAAGACATGAAAAACTGGCAGAATTTACCTATTTCTATGTCGGGTCGGATCGCGTTATTTAAAGAGATAGAAAAGTCAAAATTAAACTTGCATGATTCAGATAGAGCATGTTATTTTAAGACACTTTTAAATTCACTTCTATTTTCAAATGTGCTTTGTTCTCTTAGTATCCCTTGTTAAAAAAATGAATATGCACATATCATACACTAGTGAGAGCTGCTACTAATTGGTGCCTGCACACATTTGTCTTTTGTGATTGGCTAAATAGTTATTTTCAGCTTCCTGTCAGTAGTGCAATGCTGTCCCTTCAGCAATGGATAACAAGAGAATGAAGAACATTTGATAATAGAATTAAATTGGAAAGTTGTTTAAAATTGTATGTTCTATCTGAATCATAAAATAACATTTTGGGGTTTACTATACCTTTAAGATGGTCCTGTCTTACAAAATGTCCCTGTCCTATTTAAAAGCAAAGATATTAAAGTTTAAAATATGGCACTATGATACTTCATATGGCAGAACAAGAAGCCCAGGATCTCTATTGAGAAACTGTCTCTACCCAGGAAACATGGAGGCTTAGCCCTCCCAAATCTGAAAATATATAATCTTGTGTTTCTAAGTCGTATTGTTATAGACTGGATTCTGAACATGGACTGCTTTACAAATAACAGTTTAGAACGTAACTTAACCTATCCATTGTCTCCAAGAGCTCTTATCCAATGTACACCCAAGATGATCCCCAAGCAGGTGAAACAACTTAAAACTATTTATACGGTAGTTCAGGCTTGGCGAAAACTAGGAACCTTTAAAATTATAACTCTAACATACCTAAATTCCAAAAATTTTTAGGCAATCCTGAGTTTCAAGAGGGAACACAGGCAGCAGTATTTTATAAATGGGAAAAAGATGTATTAATTTACATGATCACAAAATACACACAGAGTTTACTTGAACACTAGAAGATAGGAGCTGGATATCCTCATAGGATAAATAGAATCTAAAAGACAGAGGAGAGGAGCGCAGACTCAAATGCAAAGTATAGAAAGTTTTAATAAAATTCACACAGACAAATGGCAACTCACAAGATGTACAAGATAAAACAGCGTATCATGTATTATATACACCATATAACTTATCCCCTCGGCGTGTGTGTCACCAGGACAGCTCCAGGAAAACAGATGTACTGCTGTGTTAATCCCATGAACGCCAGAATCCAGGCTGGCAGAGGATCAAATGAAAAGACTGTTTCCAAGATATATAGTGTTTTGCAAAACATACACTGAGAGGGTGATAAGCTACCAACTACATGTGCGATAATAACACAACATATAGTAATATGAAATTGAAGAGATCCTCTGCGCTCAAACCACACAGTTCCTAGCTGCAGACTCGGAACTAAGGGCGGCCTCACAGGATCAATTGGCTAAAAAAGTGGACTGAATCTCCATTTGAGTCGTGCTTACACTCAGGGTCCTCTCACATCAGCAAACAAAAAAAAAAGTAGGAGCACTGGCTCAGAGAAGATTTAAAATAAAAAGTCCTTTATTGTACATATCTGAATAAACTTTAAAATCCACATATTATTACAGCACAAAGTGGAAGTATAATGGAACAGGGAGGTCAGCAAGTATGCAACTGATGTGTTTCGGCTAGAACGCAGTACTCAAAAGCTGCTACTTGTCACATTAAAAACTACAAACTTTTAAAGGAAACAGGCCTCCTTCGATTGGTTAACCCATTGATTAATTAATTGATTTCACACATTCTTGAAACAGTGTTTCCATATTGAAAAATTAGCCCTTTGCCTTTTACTCTCTATTTAACAACTTATGCTCACTAGCCCTACTGTTACAAAGGGCTTTGAAGTATTTTGACATTTCAACATATTTACATAATGGACATGGCCCAAATTTACAATAAACACCTATCGACCTGCACAAACTGCAATCGTTACAAAAGGCTTTAAAGTGTTTTGACATTTCAACATATTTACATATTGCCCATGGCCCTAATATACAATAAACTTCTAACATAGAACAGAAAAGAGGGGATAGAAATCTCCAAAAATTGTACACTTGGATAGCACTCTGATTCCCAAATAGTGGAATTGTCAACTAAGTTACAAGATGGCGAATAAGTGGGGGAAAAATTATAACCTAAGTTTTATTTGACTATATATTAAAATAATGGAAACAACAATACAATTAAAAACCCAGGAATGTATCAACTGTATTTGGAGTTAAGCGAAGATTACAGACAACCAGGTTTGTAATAGTTAAACACTCTGATTTTAAAGCATTTGGCTATTCGTCCCAAATCTAGGGATGAATTATATTGTATTATTAGTCTGATCATAGAGAGTGAAAACAGGCACTAGCAGAGTTAATAAACTTCTAACAACCTGCACAAATTGCGACCGATCCCTATTGGGTATTGGTATGTTTGGGTATCTGTGTTAAGGACATATAATACTCAACAGCTGAATATTGCAAAGATAGGTGCAAACACCCCCTTAAGAATGTTTCTGTGTGATAGTAATGTTAGCATGCAAATATCTCATATTGGTATAGTTTACCCTGCTGGATTTTGTGTTCGAACCCATCTAAATAGATATAGTACCAAATTTTCGATCATCTCAAAGAAATATATGCATTCATACATGTTTAACCATATACACTAGGCAACAGATATAACCCTGTACACACAATACTAAATTACAGCATAACATGTTGTTAACATACCCTATCAGATCGTGCTTTTTTACCAGAAGTTTTTGAGGTCATAATCTTAATTAAAACCCTTTGGTAACCTTGTTTGGAGTTTAAAAATCCAAAAGACCTCCTGGTGACCCAACAGCCTTTCTCTATCCCCTCCCCTCATTGGTGGGAATACTCTTTCTATAGCTGTCCATTTGAAAGCTTTGGTATCCTTACTGTGTACAGTAACAAAATGTTGCACTAAGGGTGTACTGGCAATACCTTTTTTAATTGTGGAAAGATGTTCCCTTATCCTGGATCTGACCTCTCGGGTTGTCCTACATATTGTTTCTGGCACTCTATGCATGTTATTGGATAAATTACAAAAGTCGACCTTCAATTCATGCAGGTACGTTTTTGAAATTCTTCTTTTGTAACTGCCGATACAAAATTGAGCCCTATATCTACTTTTTCACAGTCTACACAATTTGCCTTTCGTAGTACGCCAAGATAATAATAATAATAATTTGCGATTTATATAGCGCTTTTCTCCCTGTGAGACTCAAAGCACTTTACAAATATACCAACATAAAACATAAAAGTTAGGAGTTTTTGAAGGTCAGATAAGCGGACTGAATGCCTGATGGAAGAGGTGGGTCTTTAGCTTTTTTTTAAAAGTCTGTAAGGACGGTGCCTCTCTGATTGTGCATGGTAAAGAGTTCCAGAAAGTAGGGGCAGCGTGGCAGAATGCTCTGGAGCCTGAGTTTGTCCTTATTCTTGGCACTGAGAGGAGGGATGTGTTGGCAGACCTAAGTGAGCGGGATGGGATGTACGGTGTCAGGAGCTCTTTCAGGTACTGTGGGCCTTGGTTTTTTAAGGCTTTGAAGGTCAGCAGGCCAATTTTAAAATATGTTTGCCATTTAATTGGAAGCCAATGCAGGGAGTGAACAGGTGTTATGTGGCAGGAGCGAGTTTGATTGGTCAATAGTCTTGCTGCTGCGTTTTGTACTGTCTGAAGGCGATGGAGTTCTTTTTTTGGGAGGCCCAAGTAAAGTGCATTGCAGTAATCTAGCCTAGAGGATACAAATGCATGGATTAATGTTGGCATATCATCCAGTGGAATTAAGTGTTGTATCCTGGCTATGTTTTTCAGATGAAAGTAGGCAGATTTTATTATGGAGGAAATCTGCTGTTTAAAAGATAGTCCAGCGTCAATCAGCACTCCCAGGTTTCATACCTTTGCTGAACTAACGAGTTCAGAGCCTCCAAGCTCCAGGCCAGTTGGGTGATCGTGGGATATTTTTGATGCCCGGGGTCCCCTCACCAAGAGTAACTCTGTTTTGTCCGGGTTCACTTTGAGACAGCTAGCATTCATCCATTCTATGAGGTCTTTTAAGCAACTGTTTATGCGGCATGCTGGGTCTGTAGTATCTGGAGCAAAGGAGAAGTAGAGTTGTGTGTCATCAGCGTAACAATGATACCTTAGGCCATGTCGGTTAATGATGTCCCTCAGTGGTAGTAAGTAAATTGCGAATAGCATGGGAGACAGGATAGATCCTTGTGGAACTCCGCAGACCAGTTCTGTTGGTGCTGATGAGCTTGATCCTGATATTACTCTCTGTGATCTACCAGCGAGGAAGGATTTAAACCAGTTAAGGACTGTGCCTCCTAGACCACAGATGTACTGCAAGCGCTCTATTAGAATCCTATAGTCAATGGTGTCAAATGCAGCTGAGAGATCCAGGAGGATTAAAATGGAGTAATCACCTTTGTCTCTTGCCATGAGGAGATCATTTAGCACTCTGACTAGCGCTGTTTCAGTGCTGTGGCGGCATCTGAAGCCTGACTGGAAAGGATCGAATATGTTTAGGCATGATAGATGGGCTTCCAGTTGAGTTGCCACTACTTTTTCAATTATTTTTCCCAGAAATGGGAGGTTGGATACTGGTCTGTAATTAGTCATGCAGTCTGGGTCTAATAAAGGTTTCTTTAGGAGTGGTTTTACCACAGCTTCTTTTAGAGGATCTGGAAAGTCTCCTGTTTTTAGTGAACACTGCACTATTTTTGTGACGACTGGGGCGAGTGTTTCAATGCATCCAGATATGAGCTGAGTTGGAGCAGGGTCTAAGTCACACGTAGTAGGGTGCAACTTTTGTATGGTGTTTTTAACTTCTTTTATATCCACATTTGTAAAAGTGGACCATAAACTGGGGCAGTCTGGCATTCCATTGTAGTGGTTCTGGTGTGTAACTGTTTGGCCTGCTGTGATAGCGGTTCGGATTGAGGAAATCTTGTCTCTGAAGAAGTTCGCAAATGCTTCACATTTGTAAAAGTGGACCATAAACTGGGGCAGTCTGGCATTCCATTGTAGTGGTTCTGGTGTGTAACTGTTTGGCCTGCTGTGATAGCGGTTCGGATTGAGGAAATCTTGTCTCTGAAGAAGTTCGCAAATGCTTCACATTTATCCTGAGAAAAGTTGGTGGGGCTAAGCATGCATGCTGGTTTGCAGAGCCTTTCTACTGTGCGAAACAGTTGCCTGGGTCTATTGTGGAAGAGTGCAATTTTGCGTGATAAAAATGAAGATTTTTTCTGAGTTATCTTGGATTGATACTTATTTAGATGTTTGGTAAGAGCGGCTTTATCCTCTGGATCATGTGTTCTGCCACATTTTCTCTCGAGCTTACGTCCTGTTCTTTTCATTTCTCTGATGGAGCTATCAAACCACGGTGCATTGTTGTGGGTTTGGACAGTGCGTATGCGAGATGGTGCAATGCATTCTAGGGTGTGTCTCTCATGGTTTTGTTGTAGAGTCGGACTAAGGAGCTGGGGTCTTCGCAGGTGCCCATTAGTTCACTTAGATCCATATGTGATGCTACATCCAGTGGTGTCACCCCTTTTAATGAGCGGTGTTTGACCAGGTTCTGAGGCTGGTGTCTGGTTGATTGTGATACAATGGAGAAGTGAATGGAGTGGTGGTCTGACCAGGTAACTGGGTTTACAGTTACTGGTGACACTTCTAGTCCAGACTGAAACACTAGATCAAGTGTATGACCTTTTCTGTGGGTGGGAGTGGTGACTATTTGTGTAAAGCCGAGTGTAGTCATCAAGCTGAGGAGATCCTGCCCAAGCATGATGATTATGGTAACTGCTTACTAGGAATTTTGTAGGAGAAACCAAATTGCCAATAGACTTATTCCTTTTGTATGCAAACTAACATCCTTTTATGTTCAAATCCTCATCTGCTCTCAATAGAGGAAGATGTTTTTTTTAATAATATCACAGATTTCATTATACTGGTTGCTGTAAGAGGTTATAAACAGAAGATTATTGGATTTCCCTTCTGATCTGTTTACTCTAGTTTTCGTTTCCATAGTCAGGAAGGAGTTCATGTCTATTTAGTTTGGTGACTGAGTGTTTAGCTGACTCTATTGTGGATTATGAATACCCCGCTGTTTTAATCTTTCAGTCAGTAAACTAGCCTGATCCTCATAGCCTTTCATGTCTGAGCAATTTCTTTTTAGGCGTATGAACTGCCCCTTTGCTATCCCTTTGAAAACACTTCTGGGATGACAACTGGTTGCGTGCAAGAAAGTATTGCCAGATATTGGCTTTCTATAAACTGAGGTTAGGATCTTTTTACAACCAACAAGAAAGGAAGGTTGAAGCAGCAACAAAAGTGCGTAAAAATATAAACTTTAATGATGATAAGTTTTAAAATCCATGGAGGACACAGGTACAAAAATAGAACATACAGTATACGCGTTTCGGCTGAATGCTGTACTCACTACTGCTTAAGAAAACATTGCACACATGCTCATTTAAAAAGGGTGTACTCTGCACCCATTGGTAAAACTAAACACACCTTTCAGATGACGTAACCAGAAGTACCTGGGCTGTAAAAAACCTAATACATTTAACTCTCTGCTAAACGGTACTCAGAGTTGACTATACAATAGGATTGATAGGAACCTGTTCTTAACAAATATACAAAAGCAAATAGTAGAGAATGATACAATCAAGACATGCGATACAATTTATTCGTAAAGAAATTAAACCGATGACCTATTAGCATGGAAAAATGAAAAAACACCCACAATTAATCAATATGAGGACTATAAAACAAACAAGGCAGAATTTAAGTTTTAAATTTTAAACCTGGGGGAGCTTAAATGGGCAGCTACAGTATATATCAAAACCCCCATCATTGCCCTAAGCTAAAATTTGCCTGCAGCCCTTGTGGGGTAGCAAATATAGTTCATACCATACTGGTTAAATGTTGGAACATCTACATAGTGTAGATCAACAGGCAATTTCGCAGACAAAGGGAAATTGATCAGGACATAGAATTCAGAGTGTGTCAGTGTAGTGAATGTGATGGAAGGATGGTATGTATTCACACTTATTCCCAATTATTTATAAGATCAATCTCTGCATTTAAAGGGACAGTATACTGTAAAATAGTTTTTCCCTTAATGTGTTTACAATTGCTTTTTTTATCAACTGCAGAGTAAAAAATGTATGAAAATTAGCTTTTTAAGGTTTATTTCTGTATATTAAAGCTCTGATTTTGTGTTTTGAAGCCACAACCTAATAAAATGGGTTGAGCTTGTAGGTATAATCAGATCTCATTACTGTATCACATTGTGCACATGCGTATACCTGCTTCTTTATCTTATATCTGTCCTTAAAACAATCACCAATACTTTGAGAGAACAATGGAAAATCAACATTTTATTACCTTATCTCTGCTTTATCACACTGGGAGTGTAATTTCTTCTGCTGGCTGTGTTTACAAAGCTTATCTATAGCTGGTACGCGCGGCCGCAAACTTTCAGAATAGGTGGGGATACCACATGCTAAATTAACAATTTAAAATGCCAATATAAGGGTAAAGGAGCTACTTGTAAACAATTTAATACACTCCAGCAGGTAAAGTGGATAATTGGGAACAAATTAAAGGGGAGAAAATTTTTGAGTAAACTGTCCCTTTAAGCCTAGTGGAATCTTGGTTGACAGCTTGAAGGGTGAAACAAATCTAAAAGGTATAGCTAATAAATGGAATATTCTATTCCCTGAGAGGGTTATAGACCCAACCATAATAACTCAATCTTCTTTGAGTATTTTCTGTATTTTGTTGATTATCTTTTGACTCTGAGTGTTCTTTGTCAAACAAGGATAACTGCGTTTTCCTTATATACTGTTGTTGTTTGAACTGTACCATGACTTGGTGTATAAATAAATATATATAAAAAAAAAAAAGAAACTGAATGCTATTCCCAATCCATTTCAGTTTAATTTTGACTTGAGTGTCCCTTTAATAAAAGGCAATACCAGTATATGCAGAACATGAGGAAATACTTTAGTCATTCTTGAATCGAATAGTGTTTTGTAGTTTACAAAACAAATTACACTTCTTCAAAAAGGACAGATGACAATATAGTATAAGAACATTGCTCTCAGAAGATCGCTGCCTTACCACTTTCTCTCCCAGGACTGACGTATACAAGTGTTAGATCAAGAAGGCACTGATCATGGTGAGTTCCAATATGTAACAGAGTTACCTTCAAAGGACTGTAAGCTCCCTCCAAGGCCCTGTGAAGTAGAATCAAAAATAGTGCAGACTGCAAGGCCTGGTGTGAATACTAATGGAAAATACTCACAGAGGATACGTTTCCAAAAATCAGCAATTACATGTTCTTAAAAGACCGGATCACAGCTCCATTTATATATTTAAAATACAAACTTTGTTTATTAGCTCAATAGTTGTTGTCACCTTTATTAAAAACAATTAAAACATGCCTCTCCATGAGAGCTTTTTTACATTTATTGGATGATTGTACGGCCCACTTGCTCAGTGTTACCATAAGAGATGTGCATTCGGCAGTTTTGTGCCTCTTGTGCGGGTGAAACACACTAAGCTCTGTGTAAATCGGCTTCGAAAAGAGACAAATACCAAAAGCAGCCTCCTACTTTTGTATTCGTCAGTGATCGAAACTGCTGAATGCACATATCTAGTTTCAGGGGATTCTGGGTAAGTGTATGCAAATTAGTGTCACAATGCCTCATCGATAGACTTCTAGTATCTGTTTAAAACATGTAACTTTCATTCATAGTATAAACAAAGAGGAATGTTCCAGGCAAGTGAGTAGGTCGACTTTCAAGGCCACAATATCACCATTGCACTAGTGTAAAGTTAAAAACTCCAACTTTTTATTGACAAACTTAAAAACTTACAATTTGCGGAGGACACAAACGGAGGAGTGTAGGTAAGAGGACACAGCCTACGTCATCTGATGCGTTTCACACCTTGATGGCGCTTTCTCAAAGACAGTATAGTGGATACGGGCAGAGCGATGCTTTTTAAACTCTATGGGAACACGCCATTGAAAGTTCTGACCAATGATGGTACAGATCCGGTACCAGCCTCTACTGCACTGTATTGCGTAGGTAAACACTCAATACTTTAGACAAAAAACACTTACTACTACTAAAAACACAGAATCAAAAGTTAAAATTTGTTATTTTGAAAGAAAAAGAAAAAGTTACATCGGAAAAGGTATCCAAATAATGAATATATGTAGGCTTATAGACAACTGCCTAGGGATCCCACTAAACAATTCCAATTGGAGCTCCGTAAACTATTGGATTGGGGTCTCCATTTGGTTGTTTTGGACAAGTCCCTGTGTGACTACTTATACAGACCTTATCGAAATTAGCTAACTTTAGATTAGTACCAAAAATTCACAAAGAGCCTAAGTCTCCTCTGGGGAGAGCAATAGTATCGGGCGAAGGGTCATTGGGAGAAAATTGGGGTGAATGGCTTGACAATTTGTTACAGCCTTTTGTCAAAAATCTACCAGGATTTATTATAGATACATCAACAGTGAGAGACTTATAGTTACTATCCCAAGGAAAGTTTTCCAATTTCTTCAGAATATGTGTTGTGAGTTCACTATACTCTTGTATCCCATATGAATTAGGTATAGAAGCCGTGAGATATTACCTTCTACTAAAAAGTACTTTTTCGAATGATTTGATTTACTTTGTTTTGGAGGTTTTAAAGTTCCTGCTAACACATCATTTTTTTCTTTTCGATGGAGGATTCTACCTGCAGACCTGTGGCACGGCAATGGGGGCAACATTTGCCCCACCTATGCCAATCTCTACATGGGATGGTTTGAATTGTCATATATCTTTGGTGATAATAGCATTTTTTCACAAAAAAATTAAAGTATATGCAAGGTATATTGACGATTTAATAATAGTATGGAATGGCACGGGTCTACAGGTGGAGTCCTTCATGATAATGAAGCCAACTTGGAGTTTACTTTCAAGGTTAGTGATAAATGTATAGAATATCTGGACATCCAACTAACCAGATCCAACACTGTAAATACTGAATTATACAGGAAAAGTATAACAGGGAACACAATATTGAGGGTGGATTCCTGTCATCCAAAACATGTCATACACACGATCCCCAAAGATCAATTGATCAGAATTAGAAGACTATGTAATACAATATCAAAGTATGATGAACATTCTCTAGACCTAGTCAATCGATTAGAATGTAGAGGATATAATAAAGAAAACCTTATGATGCTAAGAGCACAGGTGAGGGTTTTGGATAGGTCTAAACTTCTAAAGGGTAGCAGGAACAAGGCCAAAAAAAAAAAAAAACGAAAAAAAAATTCCAAGAAGTATACTTTGTCACACCTTTCAGTAATCAATTCCAACAAATTGTCCACATGGTGAAATCAAACCTAGATATTCTAAGGTTGGACCCAAAAATGAATTACATTTTGGAAAAGGGATGTAAATATTTACCCAAGAGAGCTCCAACCATAGGATCCCAGGTTATTAACTATGTATACAAACAACAACAATTAGGCAGAGAATCATGGCTCTCTAAAAAAGTTTTTTTCAGATATGGTAGACATCCATGCATGACATGTGAACACGCAATTGTGGGTAAAGATTTTATCTCCACCGTAGAACTAAATAGGTTCAATATGAATTTCTGATTAGATTGTTGTTCAAAATATGTTGTGTATTTAATTACATGCACAGTTTGTAATAAACAATATACAGGTTGTGCGAGTTGCAACCTCAAGGCCCGAATAAGGGAACATCTTTCCTCTATTGAGAAGGACCCTCCAAAACCCCAATGGCCAAACATTTTAGTAAACATTTAGAAGGGAAAAAACACTTAGGTTTCAGGCAATAGACTTTGTCCCCTTTTATGTAAGAGGAAGACATATATTTAAATGACTACTGGATAGAGAGGTCCAGTGGATATATAAATTAAATACAAGGGAACCATTTGGCATAAATCTAAGATGGGACATAGACCTGTATCAGGGCCCTTAATACTTTTTTCTACTACCTAATTATTTGGCACACAAATATACTATTAGGGGCAACCAAAGGTTACAATATTGCCTTTTTCCTTAGCTATTATTTTGGTATATATATATGTGACTCCAAACATATTTACTATATATGTACATTTGTCGATGGGTATCAGAGATATATATTATTAATTATATTTAGAACTCCAAAATAGTACATTTAGTATTGCTCCATAATATATAAATGTCTACATTCCACAATAACGATCTAAGCGATATAAGCCTACATATATTCATTATTTGGATACCTTTTCCGATGTTACTTTTTCTTTCAAAATAACAAATTTTAACTTTTTATTCTGTGTTTTTAGTAGTAGTAAGTGTTTTTTGTCTAAAGTATTGAGTGTTTACCTACGCAATACAGTGCAGTAGAGGCTGGTACCATCATTGGTCAGAGCTTTCAATGGGGTGTTCCAATAGAGTTTAAAAAGCAGTGCTCTGCCCGTATCCACTACACTGTCTTTGAGAATGCGCCATCAAGGCGTGAAACGCGTCAGCTGACGTATGCTGTTTCCTCTTACACTCCTTCGTTTGTGTCCTCTGCAAATTGTAAGTTTTTAAGTTTGTCAATAAAAAGTTGGAGTTTTTAACTTTACACTAGTGCAATGGTGATATTGTGGCCTTGAAAGTCGACCTACTCACTTGCCTGGAACATTCCTATTTGTTTATGTTATGCACGCTGTGGGTGGCGTGTTGTTTTTCGGCTGGTGAAACACCGGCTGTTTTCAATTCACAGTGAGTGGGCCTCACAGCGGTTTCAGTTACAGGAGCTCTTACTTCTTGTATTTACTTTTATTCATAGTAACTGGGTTTAGGATCTTCTCTGTTTTATTAATTATTAACATTCTGTTCTAATTAGGTGAAATTTTTTGGAAAATCATTAACTATTTTAATTACATTTTAAAGTAACCAGGATGTTATCCATTTTTTTGTGTGAAGGTTAAAAAGTACCTTTAGTACTTACTCTGCTCCAAATGTCCTGTGACACCATCACTCTGTGCAGGATTAGCAAAGTGTGTGAGAGCCCATATCTCAGCCTCTGCACAAGCCCCTGACACATGGGATACTTATTAATGTAAGATTTGTAACTAACCCCTCATTTGAAAGAGGAGAATACCTTCTTTCAAATAAGGGATCACTTGGTTCCCTAGAATACAGGTCACCACTGTCAATGAAGACAGAGTTATAGAGAGGAATCTTGGGCAATGCAGCGCCCTTCTCCAGCGTAACCTATTGCGGTAGAGCAGGGAACGTCAATCACCCTGAATGAATGAGTGTAGGGATGAGTGATCTTGCCACTTCTGAGGTGGCAGAGAGTAAAAAGAAGCAGAAGCAAACTTTTTCCACATAGCCAGAAAAGCTGGGACATATAAGTGCACAAAGTAAATACTCCAATGCATTAGGACATTTTATGATTGCTTTATTGCTTGCATAAAACTAAGTAATTAAAAGGGGTTACAAACATATAGCTAGATTACGAGTTATGCGCGCTATAGGGAAATTAATGAACGCAACAAAAGTTGCTTATTTAACCCCCTATAGCGCAGCCATTACAAGTTTTGAAACAGCCGGCTTGTCGCGATATGAAAAGGGTGGCTCCCCATCTTCTCCAAAACTGCACAGTCTTCAGCTCTTACTGAGCATGTGTACAAATTCACTGAATATACATGTATGCATTTGTGATTGGCTGAGTGGAGATAGACATAAGCTTGAAATTTGACAGAAAAAAAACACCCAAAAAAACCTTAAAAAAACACTAACCTCCGACGATCCACTTACAGTTTTTGAAGTCCCGCTTGAACAATCTTCATCCAGGCAGCCTCTTCTATATTCATCTAGATGGCATCTTCTATCTTAAACCCGGCAGCGCAAACTGGTCCATCCTGAAGACATCCGGCGTGGAGCATCCTCTTCATACGGTCGCCGCTGTACAATATGGGGCCCATTTATCAAGCTCCGTAAGGAGCTTGTGGGCCCGTGTTTATGGTGAGTCTTCAGACTCGCCAGAAACACAAGTTATGGAGCAGCGGTCTAAAGACTGCTGCTCCATAACCCTGTCCGCCTGCTCTGATGAGGCGGACAGGAATCGCCGGAAATCAACCCGATCAAGTACATTCAGGTTGATTGACACCCCCTGCTGGCGGCCGATTGGCCGTGAGTCTGCAGGGTGCGGCGTTGCACCAGCAGCTCACAAGAGCTGCTGGTGCAATGCTGAATACGGAGAGCGTATTGCTCTCCGCATTCAGCGATGTCTGTCGGACCTGATCCGCAGTGTCGGATCAGGTCCGACACACATATGATAAATAGGCCCCTTAATCTTCAATGCAAGGTACACGATTCAAGATGGCGTCCCTTGCAAAAATTTGAATCAGCCAATAGGAATTAGAGCTGCTAAAATCCTATTGACTGTTCAAATCAGCCAATAGGATTTAAGCAGCTCTCATTCTATTTGATGATTCATCATGAATCAATAAATTTTATTAGTGGCGGCGATGTCGGGAGCGGCAGATTAGGGGTTAATAAATTTAATATAGTGTTTGCGATGCGGGAGGGCCTCTGTTTAGGGGTTAATAGGTAGTTTATGGGTGTTTAGTGTACTTGTAGCAGTTTAGTTATGAGTTTTATGTAACAAATTTGTAGTGTAAAACTCATAACTACTGCTCTCAGATGGCGGTACAGATCGTGTCGGTATAGGCTGCAACGCAAGCTTTTTAGCCTTACCACAAAACTCGTAATGGCTGCGTAATTTTTACGTGTGCGGGACTGACGTTGCGGTACAGACTAAAAGGCTTGCGGTACAGCTATACCAACAAGACTTGTAATGGCTGCGGTGCTGTTTTAATGCTGAAATGGCCATTTTTTTCAGCGTTAAAGCATGAACGCACAACTCGTAAAATAGTCAGCTCCAGAACAACAATGTATTACTAGCTGAACACATCTGGTAAGCCAGTGACACAAGGCATATGTGTGTAGCCACCAGCTAGGCCATGAAAGTTTCCTTTTGACTTTTCAGGTCCTTTTTATGTGGGGGGGGGGGGGGGCACAAGAATAGTACAAGCTCAAGAGCGCAGTTATAATTAGAATTAATGACCATACAATCTGTAACTTGAAGACAGGAATTTAAAATGTCTACAAGAACTACAAAATATCAGATATTTTGGTTTTCTCAGTGTTGTTTTTTTAATTAATATCAGAATAGAGAAGCTAAATTTTGTTTCTGTTAGCAACAGAGAAAAATATATTCTGTGAGATGTTAATATGTGGTAGGTAGATAGATAGATAGAAAGATGATAGAGATATATATAGATAAACAGCATAAGTAAGGTAAGTAGCACTCTAATTAATCAATCAAAATATACAGGTGCATCCTAGAATGATAAATGTGTAACAACGTGAGAAAGGGAGTAGGAACCTAAAATACAGGTTACTAAAAGTCTAGGCAAAGGAGAGCACAACTGTATGCAATAAAAGAAAAGAAAAAGGCGAATTCTTGAAATACAAATGAGTTTAATAAAACTACGCTACATAAATTCATACATCCAAACATACAAATCACATACATACAGGGGATATCAAGGATGCATAAAAATGCATAAAAATAGCAAATAGGCCGTGAAGGAGACTGGTGCACCAGTATACAAAAATAAATGAATGTTCATCACATTAATGCATGTATTGATTGCATATATTTCTAATCCAAAAGTGTAGTGCGTGTCCCCAGAAATGCACGGACCAGGTGAGTACAGTCTATACCCCTTCGTGTCTAAATGCAAGTAACAACGTGAGGTCGTCAGGAGTCGAGGTTAACCTCGCCGCGTCTTTTTCACAGGCATATATATAATAAAGATAAGTAACAGTTCATTCAGATACCTGTCTTTTTCACGCGGTTGCTCTACCCTAAACAGTTGCTCCTGAGACGCTGAATCTTCTGGGATAGACAAGGGGTAGACCACAGGCAATCCAAAAGTCCTCTGAACGAGTGCTGCAAACCGACGAGTCTTAGAGCTCGTTTCACTCCTTTCAATAAAGCAGCATGGAGCTTCTTCCGGGTGCTGACGTCACGTCAGTGGCTGTGCTGATTTATAGGAATTTGACCGCAAAGGGAATTGTTGCCGTTAGCAGAGAAATCTGTCACTCAAGACGGCTTTGATACTTATCGCAACACTTTACTCTCTTGTAGATCAGAACAGCAAAAGGTTATTTACAGGGATACATTTGTGATTAAACACTCATACATTCATACTTCCATTCGATACATTAGAAAAATTTGTTTTTCATCTAATTTATTACTTTACTGATATATATATGTATGTTTGAATTGCATGATAGGGATTGTATTTTTTAGTATTACAATTACGCCATTATATTCAATTCATAATTTTGATACTACCATTGACCATATAATTACACACAGAGATATGTGCATACATCCGCAGATGATTAGCCTAAAAATGAAGCAAACTCTAGTTTTTCATTGAGGCCATGAGGTGCTAGGGTGTTGAGTTTGTATATCCATTTTGTTTCTTTACGTAGCAGGATATTATCAATATCCCCGCCACGCATGCTAAGTTTTACAGATTCAATTCCAATGAAATACAAATCATCAGTTTTTGATTCATGAAATTGTGCGTAGTGTCTTGTCACAGGGCTGTCAATATTGCAGTCTTTAATATCGTCCCTATGTTCAGAAATTCGGGAACGAAATTCTCTAAAAGTTTTACCAACGTAAAAACTTTTACAGGAGCAATAAAGTAAATATATAACTCCTTTTGTGGAGCAGTTAATGAAAGAGTTGATTTTATATATATGCCCTGTATTTGAATCAAAAGTTTAACTTCTCTGCATATATTGACAGCAGACACAGTGGCCACATGGGGTGCTCCCTACAATTTTCTGTGCATTCTGTTCCAACCAATTGTAGGTTGGGACTTTGTTAAATTCACTTTTAACCAAAATGTCTTTTAAATTACTGCATCGCCTTGCAGTCATCTGAGGATAATCTCCTACATATTGGTGAAGTGTTGTGTCATTAGTTAATAAATGCCAATTTCTATTCAGGGTGTCTTTTACTTTGCTCCAATGGGCATTATATTTGGTGATAAACCTGATCTTATTTTCTTCATTTGTGTCATCCCTGTTCTTACTTTTGTATAACAAGTCTTTTCTTTGGTGTTGGGAGGCTCTATAAAGGGCTCTCTTAGTACACCTTTTTGAATAGCCTCTATCATGGAATCGGGCCGCCATCTCTTTTGCTTGTATTTTAAAGGTTTTGTCATCAGAACATATTCTGCGAAGCCGCAGAAATTGTCCATAAGGAATGCCTTTTTTCAAATTTGTGGGGTGGTGGCTCGATCCCAGGAGGAGGCTATTTGTTGCCGTCGGTTTCCGAAAGACTTCTGTCTCAATTTTCCCTTCTTTTTTACTAATTTTCAAATCCAAAAAATTAATTGAATTTAAGTCGTGATTACAGGTGAGAAGAATGTTACGGTCATTACAGTTCAGAAGAGAAATTAATTTCATCAATTCATCCTCAGTGCCATCCCATAATAGCAAAATATCATCAACATATCTGATCCAGAGGGCCACATGTGCATCAACTACATCCGAGTGTTCACCAAATACAATTTGGTTCTCCCAACCACCAAGATGTAAGCAGGCGTAAGTTGGTGCACATGTGGCCCCCATGGCAGTACCTTGTCTCTGTTTGTAGCATTTTGCATCAAAGATGAAGATATTATTGTCTAACACAAATTTCAATAGGTCAATTACAAATTTTGTATGTTTTTTGTAGCCTAGACCCCTTGTGTTAAGAAATTCTTCACATGTTTTGAGGCCAACATCATTTGTATTTCAAGAATTCGCCTTTTTCTTTTCTTTTATTGCATACAGTTGTACTCTCCTTTGCCTAGACTTTTAGTAACCTGTATTTTAGGTTCCTACTCCCTTTCTCACGTTGTTACAGATATATATATAGATAGATGATAGAGAGAAAGATAGACAGACAGATAGATAGAAACAAATATATATAACTTCTTTATTTCTCACTGTAGGTATCTTCAGATGGTGACAACTTGTCTCTGTTGCAAGCACTGCAGAAAGAAAACCTAGCGCTCAAAGCATCACTCAAAGAGAAAGAAGCATCAATATTATCTCTGATCAAAGAAATTGATAATAAGGTAGTGTATGTATAATAAAAAATATACTGTATTTGTTTTAACCAGGGTGGTGCAAATTATATCCAATATATTTAACAAAAAGATATTAAAAAGTATAAACATCAGAAAAAAGGATTCTGTATTTAACGACAAGCAATGGATTTTCACTATTTAACATCACAATATTAACATTTTAGTTAGATCATATTCTGCTTGTAAACATTACAATATATATATATTTTTATCTTCCCAAGATAACATTTGATTTTGCAACATCGCAATATGGGATTTCTATTTTTATTAGGTTTTTAAGACTACAATGAACAAATATAAACTGCCCTTATTATCAACAATAGCACAGAGATTTAGTTGGAAAAAAAAATGTTTAAAAAAGTATTGGCAGCTGTAACAGAAATACATACAGATACAACTATATCGAAAAACTATTCTTTACACCTAGAGCAATGAGGCAAAGAAAGACAAACCCAGTTCTCCTGTAAACCCACCATGACCGTGTGATCCTAAATTATTAGTTAGTATGTACCTAATAGCCAGTGGCGTATTTAGGTTTTGTGCTGCCCTAGTCATTTAAAATTCTGCTGCCCCCTGCCCCCCCCGCCTTGATTTAGGACTTTTTTTAGCACATACACCTCGCACACAAAAACACTGCACACACAGCACACACTATCTTGGTTATGCATTTTTCAGTGTCTTGTGATTGCCAGTCTTGCACTGTCTGTATATTTTTCCTACTATGTCCCATGTGAGATGATTTCTCACTACAAGAAGCCTCACATGGTAACAGCTCCAGATGCTACCATTTCTCCCCTTCTAACCAGCTTGCCAATTATCAAACAAGAACCAAGAATCCTGTTATCACAGCAGCCCACCACCTCCATGCCAGCTTCCTGTAGCACCCCTGCTCGAACCTCCCCCCTGAGAACACAAGTATGGCAGCGGCTCCCCCAGTTAATTAACAAACTTACTGTGACCTGGAGTCCCTGTGAGTCCACATTAGCCCGCAGCCATCATATCCCCGGTACCTTAGCAGTACTCAATGCTGCGGGCCTTGTGGATTACCACTGGCTAAGCAGCCTCCATTCTACCACTGGCTAAGCAGCCTCCATTCCCAGGTTATGCCTGCCCTAAACCGTGACTTCAGCATGCAGGCAGCCAACTCCAATGCAATTTGTTACAGCAGCTTCAGTCCCCATGCTGCCTGTCAATGTGGGGACTGGAAAGTGGGAAAAGAAGCAGCACTACTGCAAACTCACCCAGAAAGTGTACAGTGACTAACCGCGCGGCATACTGGGAATACGAGTTCCCAGTTGTGCAGCCTACAAAGCATTCCGCCGTTCCAGGCTACATTTTAGCAACCAAGTGGAAGTGCGAACACCAAATTTAAAGGGGCAATATGCAAAAAGTGTGGCTCCCCATCTTCTCCAAATCTGCTACCCTAGGCATGGGCCTGGTTGGCCTAAACCATAATACACCCAAAATAAGTAGAAAATAAAAAAAAGGTAGAAAGGAAGAGAATAGGAAAAGATGGAGAAAGTGGGAATCCTATCCAGAGATAGGTTCTGGGATTTAATGATTCTTATAGAGCATGCAATTTTAAACAACTTTACAATGTACTTCCATTAACAAAATGTGCATAGTCTTCAGCTCTTACTGAGCATGTGTACAAATTCACTGAATATACATTTATGCATTTGTGATTGGCTGATTGCAGTCACATGATGCAGTGGGGAGTGGAGATAGACATAAGTTTGACATTTGACAGAAAAAAAATGTACTACTCATTTGAAGTTTAAACTAAGTGTTATTGTATTGTGTTTTTATCATGCATTTGTTGATTATGCAAATCTACTGTATTTACTGGTCCTTTAAATATCCCATTGTTGTTGTTTTTTATTTATAAGCAATATATCATAGCCCTCATACTCTTTAGAATAATGACATTTATGTAAAATTGATTTAAAATTATTTTGAAACCCAAATTGACAAAAGTAACAATTCTTCCATTTTTTGTGTAAAAATAGTATTATAAACATATAGGCCTAGATTTAGAGTTCGGCGTTAGCCGTGAAAACCAGCGTTAGAGGCTCCTAACGCGGGTTTCTTACGGACTCCGGTATTTAGAGTTTATTTACCGCCACTCCAAAATCACCTAACGCTCATATTTCTACCGACACCTCAGACCCAGTAGTAAACATATACCGACAAAAAAAAATTCAACGAATCAAATTAAAAATATTACACAAAGTACACTTACACTCATACAAACACTACACTATGTTTATTTTTCATATTTAATAATTTTTCAGCAAAATACAAAGGATTAAAGTTGCGAGATCTCGGGTGTTTGAAAAAAAACAACACAAATCCATTTTCCCATTGACTTACATTGACACACGGGAAAAGACCCTCATATACCTACATCTAACTAATAACATTATCACAAAATACACTCATCGATGCATACAAACAATATACACCACATGACATACAACAATTATTTATTTATTACAAAAAGAACACGATTTATTTACTTTTTCACACAAGCTCATGACGTCACTCACTTTACGAGGAAAACCAGTCTTAGAAAAAAAAAATTGAAATATTTAGAGCCTCCATTGACTTCTATTGGGAAGACGTGCTCGTGCACGCGAAACCCTCATTTCCCTAACGCACGCAAATAGCGTAGACTGAAAAACTCAAAATACCAGCGCTAGAAAATACATGATTTCATGCGTTAGACCCAGCTATGATAAATAGATTAAGAAATGACTATTTCCCTATGGTGGATTTATGGATTTTAATTATTGAATATTCACAACACCATTAAATTGTTTCACACTTTTAGATTACATCAACTACAAATCCACATCACTAGTAACACATTATTATTTAAATAAAATTACACTTAAACTTTAAAAAAAATTCAGTAAACATTTCTGGATTCACAAACAGTACACAATGGGAAACACCTCTCATTTACCTTTATTATTGCATTTCAGTTATTCAACTCATATGCTTTCAGCAACTGCATATCTACATAGGCTTAACACATGATCACTCATGGATGCACATATATTACTTTTAACATTCACTCATACATGTGCATTCAAATGATGGGGGACAAACACATTACATTCTCTAGAGGAATCACAAAACACAACATATGGATTTTACTGTACTTTTAACATCATGATTCCATTACCAGAAACCATTAGGAATTACGTACAACAAGAACATCATTACACCAGATTACAGATGTCACTTTATGGGAAGGAACAACAATGCCACACCGCTATATAGAAGTCAGCATATGTGGGACACAATCACAATATATACGTACATGTACATAACACGCATCACCCATCACGCAACCACAAAGCACACATTTAGATTTTATTCAGCACACAATAACAATGTAGCACAATACAACAACACAATGAGGATTTCACAACTACATAGACAGGTTAATAATATCATGACGTCATTAGAAGATTCAACCATACACAACACAGATTCACCACTGTACCGCCCCTTTAGGAACTTTAACACTCAATACTACAATACAACATATACGTAAACAACAGTTTGGAACAGCATTATTATTGAAATTTCAATGGGACAATTAAGAAATATTGTCAGATCGCAAATCACTTATATATATAATACTACAGATGACAGCCGGAAGTTATTCAGTATTAGTGCCATTTGAATGGGACGCATACACTATTGACATCTCGGCAATCACTTATATATACAATACTACAGATGGCAGCCGGAAGTGCTTCAGTATTAGTGCCATTTGAATGGGACGCATACAATATTGACAGCTCGGCAATCACTTATATATACAATACTACAGATGGCAGACGGGAAGTTCGGAATTATTATTGCGATTTTAAAGGGACGCATACAATATTGACAGCTCGGCAATCACTTATATATACAATACTACAGATGGCAGACGGGAAGTTCGGAATTATTATTGCGATTTTAAAGGGACGCATACAATATTGACAGCTCGGCAATCACTTATATATACAATACTACAGATGGCAGACGGGAAGTTCGGAATTATTATTGCGATTTGAAAGGGACGCATACAATATTGACAGCTCGGCAATCACTTATATATACAATACTACAGATGGAGACGGGAAGTTCGGAATTATTATTGCGATTTTAAAGGGACGCATACAATATTGACAGCTCGGCAATCACTTATATATACAATACTACAGATGGCAGACGGGAAGTTCGGAATTATTATTGCGATTTTAAAGGGACGCATACAATATTGACAGCTCGGCAATCACTTATATATACAATACTACAGATGGCAGATGTTACTTTATCGTTTACAAACAATGTTGCAGCAACATTGATCGATCACATTCGATGCACATTATACACAACTATGCACTTTCATTCATGTTAGCCTGGACGTGTGCTTGTTACTATAAGATCGCGTTTAAGAAATATTGATTACGCATATGATCAAACATTACAAACATGCACTGTATGTGTGATATTTGACACTTTCACATTGAGATTCATTGGGTGAAAACAACATTTCATCCAAAAAAAAAACGCCCACTGTGAAAGCATTCGCGCCGCTCACATACAAACAGGTGAATACAATCAGCAATCATTACAAACTCACTACCATTGGACTAATTGTACTATAAATCCCACAAACAACATGGCCAATGCATCACTTGTGATCCACATCAGATCAAGTGCATACCTTGTTACGCTGTTTTGAAAGATGGATGACGATGACATGGTAGACACTGCTGGTGCTGCTATTGGCGAACTAGCTGTTGGTCGAATCAGGCAGCCTCGGCGGCTCAGACCGAGACGAAGGGGTCGTCTGGTTCGAGGTCCTCGTGTCTACAGGGTGAGACCCACCTTGGAAAACATGAGTGACTTTGAGGTTTTTGATAAGTATCGGCTCGATCGCGAACAGCTCATTGGCCTTTACGAGCTTCTTAAACCTCATTTGGAGCCACGTATACAAATAAGGACTGCTGTTCCCGGCATGAGTAAGATGCTAAGTTGTCTTTACGTCCTGGCCTCCGGGAGTTTTCAATCCGGAGAACTGTACATGCATGGCCTGGCTCAAGGTACATTCTCTGTGGTGTTTGATAACTTTCTGGACGCCATGGTACGTATCAGTAAGCAATACATAGGATTCCCACAGAATGCTGGTGATTGGAGGCGCCTGAAGCGGGAATTCTTTGATATTGCTCAATTGCCCAATGTCTTGGGAGCCATAGATTGTACCCACATTGCGCTGCGTGCTCCAATTGATGACTTGCCCTTCAGAAATCGCAAACTTTTTCATAGCCTCAACGTGCAGTATGTTTGTGACGCACGGATGAGGATTATGCATGTGTGTGCGAATTTTGCAGGTGCTTGTCATGATGCCCGCATCCTCTCTCTGTCGTCCCTGTGGAGACAGTTTGAGGAAAGACAAATGCCCCCTGGTTATCTCGTTGGTGAGTATTTGTGCACAACATGTTTAATTAGTTTGACAATTGCCACTGTAGTTTTAAAATGTTAGCGTCATGTTCATCTATAGGATGCAATTTAACCATTTTTTATTTACCGACGCTAATGTTTACTTTTATTTAAATGCAGATATGTAGCATGTCATACCTTAAATGCTCAGAGAATGCAATGTAACCATGTATTTAGCATTTTACACAATTTATTTTTTAGGAGAAATACGCATATGTAGCATGTCATGTAACCATGTCATTGTCTCTTTCCGCTAATGTCTACTTTTAGTTCAATGCAGATATGTAGCATGTCTTACCTTAAATGCTCAGATAGAGAATGCAATGTAACCATGTAGTTTGCATTTTACACAAGGTTTGGT
Source organism: Bombina bombina (assembly GCF_027579735.1). Lineage (NCBI taxonomy): Eukaryota > Metazoa > Chordata > Amphibia > Anura > Bombinatoridae > Bombina > Bombina bombina. The sequence goes on from NW_026510719.1 coordinate 172,200, forward strand.
TTAGGAGAAATACGCATATGTAGCATGTCTTAGCTGAAATGGGAAGATATTAGCTCATGCAATTTAACCATGTCATTGTCTCTTTCCGCTAATGTGTACTTTTAGTTCAATGCAGATATGTAGCATGTCTTACCTTAAATGCTCTGATAGAGAATGCAATGTAACCATGTATTTAGCATTTTACACAAGGTTTGGTTTAGGAGAAATACGCATATGTAGCATGTCTTAGCTGAAATGGGAAGATATTAGCTCATGCAATTTAACCATGTCATTGTCTCTTTCCGCTAATGTGTACTTTTAGTTCAATGCAGATATGTAGCATGTCTTACCTTAAGTGCTCAGATAGAGAATGCAATGTAACCATGTAGTTAGCATTTTACACAAGGTTTGGTTTAGGAGAAATACGCAAATGTAGCATGTCTTAGCTGAAATGGGAAGATATTAGCTCATGCAATTTAACCATGTCATTGTCTCTTTCCGCTAATGTCTACTTTTAGTTCAATGCAGATATGTAGCATGTCTTACCTTAAGTGCTCAGATAGAGAATGCAATGTAACCATGTAGTTAGCATTTTACACAAGGTTTGGTTTAGGAGAAATACGCATATGTAGCATGTCTTAGCTGAAATGGCAAGATACAGAATAATATAGAACTTTTTTTTTGGATGTTTCTGAAAAAACTTTTAATATGGATTATCGTGTCCAAAAAATTATTTCTAAAACAATATACTATTTTAAGGATTCTGTTTGAATTATGTTCTGTTCATAATTTATAGGTGATTCTGGGTACATGAGCCGGCCTTGGCTCATTACCCCCTTGCGTAGCCCGACTGATGTGTCTGAGGAGCGCTACAATAGGGCTCATAAGAGAACCAGGGCGGTGGTTGAAAGGATGTTCGGGCTCCTGAAGATGAGATTCAGGTGCCTGGACCGTTCTGGAGGAGCACTCCAGTACAACCCAAAGAAGGTGGCTAAGATCGTTGTAGCCTGTAGCGTCCTGCATAATATTGCACAGCGGGCTGGGATGCTGCAGGCCGTCACGGTGGACAGAGACCTCCTCAGAGATGAGGAGGATGATCCTGTTCTAGAGGGGGAATTCCAGGACGAGGGACTCGATGTCAGAGCAGACGTCATCAACCGCCACTTTAGACGGTAAAGAATAGAAGTTAGACTGGAGTATTTTCAATAGATGTGAACTCTAGGGAAATGACAAGTAGAGAATTGTGCAAACATGTTAGTATTGATCAAATGTTAAAAATATTTTTCATTTATTAATATAGGTGATGCTCTGGGCATTGGGTCCTGTAGCGAGTCTTTGCCACCTGGTTTTTAAAGAGGACATCAGATGGTAAGTAGAAATGTATGGACTGTTGCTGGCATGAATTGTACACAAATACATCATATGGCATACATTTTCAAAAATAGAATTTAGTTTACACATTACTTAAAATGTACATACTCAGAAAGGGATCCTCTAGAATGACTATGGTTCAATGTCACACATTAGAGGTTTGTTCTGATCAATATGACTCATCTTCACACTTGATAGAAAATAACACAAGTTGATACACACGCTTAGTAAGCTAGTGACAGAAATTTATTATGAAATGGGGGGTGGGAGAGGGGTACAGAACTGATTCACACACTTGTATGAATTTTATTAAAAATATTTCTTCCATTAGGGAGATGACTTAATCTAAAGACTGAAAGGGAACAATTAGAAGCCTGACAGTGAAGATTGCCCAGACTGACATTGGGGAAAAAGCCAAGATTGAAATTGAAGTATACCAATGGGATCATGTCTGGCATTATCTTTCAATTCTGCTGACCTTGAAAACCATACAAAGACATGTTCACATGGTAAGTGAAAACTATTTGATAAAATAAGGCTGTGGAGACATCCTATTGGAGACACTTAGATGATTTTCTAATTTGTAGATGGTATTTCCCAGTCCTCTATTTAATGAACTGATGAATAAGACACCTATTGAAGATCAACTGTTTACCCCTGAATTGACTTTCAAAGACCATGCATTGTCCAGGTTGGTGTACCAATGCATGCTAGTGAAGACTGTTGAATATTAGTAGCTTACATACATTAGTCATATTTAGTCCTAAATTATATATTTAGGGATCACAATCAGACACTTAGATGATTTTACTTTTTTAGATGGTATTTCCCAGTCCTCTATTTAATGAACTGATGAATAAGACACCTATTGAAGATCAACTGTTTACACCTGAATTGACTTTCAAAGACCATGCATTATCCAGGTTGGTGCATGCTTGTAATAGTCTGTATTTGTAGCAATTTGAACAAGCATTTAATTTTGTTTTATAAATAAGAACCAACAATTTCCTCAAAAGTAGGTTTGTAACATAAAAGAAGCTTGATGAATTCGTTGTCAGTGCTTCATATAATGTATTACTATTTGCCCAATAAGTGACAGTTTATTAACTTCATAAACTGTATTACTTTCAGGGCATTTGATAATGCAAACAGTTCAAATTAAGCAGTAACGTAAAATATAGTATTCCTTAATTAGGCAGGTAAAGTTCATCAAATTAAGTAAGGATAACGATTAATAATAAAATAATTAGGTCTGACCTGAGAACACAGGAATTGTTACTTGTCCGTTTGTTATGAACAGCAGCGTGGTACTCAGAGGGAGAGCGGTTGCGGCTGCAGCTGATGACGTCACCGCTACTTGCTGTGCTGTGTATGAAGCTGCTTGAATCCTGTTACCTTGTAAATGCTTCAGGGTTTGATGTCGAGTTTGTTTGATTTCCTTATAGTATAAAATATCTTCCAGTGTTGAATTGAGTAGAAGAGCTGCTAGATGTAGGAATGAAAAATAAGAGATGTTATCAGTAACTCTTCAAATAAGAATTTATGAGGCTGTTGGAGAGTGAGGAAAACTCTCAGTGTAACGCTTGTGCTGTGAATCCTTTCTCAATTAACCAGCAATGAATGCTGGGGGCAAGTGCTTGATATAGGAGGCTCTTAAAGGGACAGATCATTAGCAAGCAGTAACCCTGACAGAGCCCCCCACAAAAAGAACCACAGCGAGGTTCAAGGCCTAGGACGATCAGGGTTACGTCTATGGAAGAGGGAAATCAGACGTGGAGCAGATATGTTCGAGGCAGGCTCCCAGGAATCATCCTCATGGCCAGAACCTTTCCAATGAACCAAATAGAAAAGATTCCCACGACGTAGTCTAGAATCCAGAATGCTATGAACCTCATACTGGCAATCAAGATTAGCAGAAGGTATTGGGTCTTCTGATGTAATATTTGTTATGGGTAGGTTGCAAGGTTTGATAAGAGACACATGGAAAGTTGGATGTATCTTAAAAGTTGATGGTAGTTGGAGTGTAACTGTTGTTGGACCATTTACCCTGACGATAGGGTAAGGACCCAAAAAGAGTTTACCTAGTTTCCTACAAGGATAAGGTATCTTGAGGTTCTTAGTGGAGAGCCATACTTGTTGTCCTACGGAATATTGAGGACTAGGTCTGTGGCGAAGATCGTAGTACCTGCGTTGTGATGCCTGTGCCTGAAGAATATGTTCACGAATTGAAGAAAAGTTAGCAGAAATGTCATTAACCAGATCATTCACCTGAGGACATGGGGTGTCAATCTTCGGAAGTAGTGTGAAATTTGGATGTAAACCATAATTTATAAAAAATGGTGATGTGCCAGTTGTAGAACTCTTATTATTATTATAGGCAAATTCTGCTAGGGGCAAGTATGTGGCCCAAGAATCTTGTTGGTGAGAGCAGAAACAACGTAGGTATTGCTCTAGCCACTGGTTCACCCTCTCCGTCTGCCCATTCGTCTGAGGATGGTAAGCAGTGGTGAGTTTTTGTTCTATATGCAGAGCAGCACACAAATTTCTCCAGAACTTAGATGTGAATTGGGTTCCACGGTCACTAAGGATGGTTTTAGGTATTCCATGCAGTCTTACAATGTTTTGAATGAACAATTCACTGGTGAACTTGGAAGTGGGTAGGGAGGTAACCGGTATGAAATGTGCCATCTTTGAGAATAGATCGGTGACAACCATTATAGTGGTATATTTGTTAGAGACAGGTAAGTCCACGATAAAGTCCAGGGATACCGCCTCCCAGGGTACTTGAGGTACAGGTAAAGGCTGTAAAAGACCCACAGGGAGTTGTTTAGAAGGTTTGGAGGTTGCACATATAACACATTTAGAAATATATTCTTTGAGATCGAGGTTAAGAGTAGGCCACCAAAAAGATCTCTTAAGTAAATCCAAAGTTTTATCCCTTCCCATGTGTCCAGCAAGGGGGGACTCATGAACTGTTTTCAAGATTGAAGATCTAAGATTTGGAGGTATGTATAGCTTCCCGTCCTTATAGAGTAAGCCATCAGAATTGTAGGTAAGATCTGTATGAGGTACTGATGGATCAATAGCAGTAGCATCTTTTATCACTGTAGTTAGACTTGTTATAACTCCAATGATAGAGTCCTTAGGAACAATAGTAGTAGGAATGCATGGTATTATAGGTTTAGGACCTTGTCTAGAGAGGGCGTCAGCCTTGCCATTTTTTTGTACCAGGCCTGTAGGTAATGATGTAATGGAAACGAGAGAAGTAAAGACTCCAGCGTAATTGTCTGGAGGATAGAGTTCGATTAGACTGAAGATATTGCAGATTTTTGTGGTCAGTATATATGACAGTTGGTTGTGTTGCACCCTCAAGCAAGTGCCTCCAGTGATCGAAGGAACACTTTATTGCAAGTAATTCTTTCTCGCCAACTGGATAATTTAACTCTGCTGGTTGCATCAATCTAGAGAAGAATGCGACCGGATCTAAGGGTTCTTTGAATGATTTCCTTTGAGAGAGGATTGCCCCTATTGCGAACTCAGAAGCGTCAACTTCCAGGATGAATTGCTTTTCTAAATCCGGGTATTGGAGAATGGGTGCTGTAGTGAATTTATTTTTTAAAAGGTCAAATACCTGTTGAGTATGGCTTGTCCACCTGAAAGGATGATTCAATTTGGTGAGTTCAGTAAGAGGTTTGGTAATAGCAGCAAATCCAGGAATGAATTTCCTATAATAATTTGAGAAGCCAAGGAAACGTTGAACATCTTTCTTACATTGAGGAGTCGGCCAATTATGAATGGCCTGAACCTTGTCATCTTGCATCTTGATTCCTTCAGGAGAGATGTTATACCCCAGAAAAGAGATATTATTTGATTCAAATATACATTTTTCTAGTTTAGCGTATAGGTTATTTTTTCGTAACCTAGTGAGAACCTCTCTAACATGCATTCTATGTTGATCTAAATTTTGTGAGTAAACTAGAATATCGTCCAAATAGACAACAACATATACATCCAAAATATCTCTGAAAAGATCATTGATTAAGCATTGGAATGTTGCTGGGGCATTGCACAGACCGAATGGCATCACTGTATATTCGAATAGCCCATATCTAGTCCGAAAAGCAGTGAGCCATTCGTCGCCAGCTCTCATTCGTATAAGATTATAGGCACCTCGAAGATCCAATTTAGTGAAAATTGAGGCCCCCCTTAATCTTTCAATTAATTCAGGGATTAAAGGTAGGGGGTACCTGTTTTTTCTGGTACGCCTGTTCAATTCCCTGTAATCAATGATTGGTCTTAACGTGCCATCTTTATTGGTAACAAAAAATATGCCTGCACCTGCAGGAGAGGTACTAGGTCTTATAAAACCTTTTCGGAGGTTCTCATCGATATAATTTTTAAGGTGTTCTAGTTCTGGTTTAGAAAGGGGGTAGATATGTCCATAGGGAATTGAAACTCCTGGGAGTAAATCAATAGGACAATCGTAATCCCTATGAGGGGGCAAACATTCAGCTTCTTTTTTATTAAAAACATCTGAGAAGTCTGCATATTGTTTGGGTAAAATATTATCCTCAACCTGTAGCACAATTAAATCTGATGATGTCTCACTATTTTGAGTGAGATGAGGAAAAGATAAACTGAGGTCATTCCAGTTTATAGTTGGTTTGTGTTTACAAAACCAATTTATACCAAGGATTACATTAAACATTGGTGAAGATATGACATCGAAAGTGAGTGTTTCTGTGATGTGTGTGCAAGATATTACCTGTAATGGTGTAGTTTGGTGTGTGACAGGACCTGATTTTAAAAAAGAGCCATCAATGACCTTCACAGAGACTGGAGTTTTCTTAGAGACCAGAGGTATTTTATTCTGTTTCACAAAAGAAAAATCAACAAAATTTCTACATGAGCCGGTGTCCAGGATAGCTTCAGTTGTTATCCTGATTTGATCCCACTGTAAAATAATAGGGATAGTTAAATATGATGGTTTAATGGTTTTCATCAACAGGGATTCAGAGATGTTAGGCAACCTACCCTTCTTATTCCTAGCCAGAACTGGGCAGTCCTTTACTTCATGTGTAGGGCAGGCACAATACATGCACAAACTATGCAACTTCCTCCTAGTCTTTTCCTGAGAGGAGAGGGGACCCTTTATGAAGCCTATGTCCATAGGTTGTGGTGATTCCTTAGTTTGATAAACAGGTGTGGAGAGAAAGCTTTTTGTACCGCTAGCCTTTTCAGAGCGGCGTTCCCTAAGCCGTCTATCTATGTTAATAGTGAGAGAAAAGAAATCTTCCAATGAATCTGGAATACCTGTGCGTGAAAGTTCATCCTTTATATCCTCAGACAATCCTAAACGATATTGAGTTTTAAGGGAGACCTCATTCCATCCCGAATCACGGGCAGAAATTTTAAATTGTGTGATGTAAGACTCCACTGGGTTCTTTCTTTGTTTTAAAGATCTAAGTAAGTTTTCAGCTGTGACCTGTTTGAAAGGGTCATCATATAATGCTGACATTTGATCAAAGAATTCATCTAGAGATCCCAGTATTGCATCATCATTTTCAAAAAAAGAGTCAGCCCAAGCCCTAGGTTCCCCCCTCAAATATGATATCACAGTGAGCACTCTTGATCTTTCTGTGGGATAAGTACGTGGCTTTAATTGAAAAAGCAACAAGCAGGAGTTTTTAAACTCTCTGAATCTTGAACGGTCACCAGAGAATTTTTCTGGGGGGGAGACCATAGGTTCAGGGATAGAATCTGCACTTGCAGGTTTAGGTGCCAGAGTCTCTCTTAAGCAGGCCTTCAAAGCCTGATTTTCCACTTGTAATTCATGGAAAGAACCTGATAGAGCTTCTAATCTGTCTGACAGGACTTGAACTTTATCACTTAAAAGATCTTGTTCCATAATTGCTGTTGAAAGTATATGTTTAGTATAGGATAATTCTGTGTACACAAACACTAAATCCTTTCTTCCTTATGGCTGGTTAATTCTGTAATAGTCTGTATTTGTAGCAATTTGAACAAGCATTTAATTTTGTTTTATAAATAAGAACCAACAATTTCCTCAAAAGTAGGTTTGTAACATAAAAGAAGCTTGATGAATTCGTTGTCAGTGCTTCATATAATGTATTACTATTTGCCCAATAAGTGACAGTTTATTAACTTCATAAACTGTATTACTTTCAGGGCATTTGATAATGCAAACAGTTCAAATTAAGCAGTAACGTAAAATATAGTATTCCTTAATTAGGCAGGTAAAGTTCATCAAATTAAGTAAGGATAACGATTAATAATAAAATAATTAGGTCTGACCTGAGAACACAGGAATTGTTACTTGTCCGTTTGTTATGAACAGCAGCGTGGTACTCAGAGGGAGAGCGGTTGCGGCTGCAGCTGATGACGTCACCGCTACTTGCTGTGCTGTGTATGAAGCTGCTTGAATCCTGTTACCTTGTAAATGCTTCAGGGTTTGATGTCGAGTTTGTTTGATTTCCTTATAGTATAAAATATCTTCCAGTGTTGAATTGAGTAGAAGAGCTGCTAGATGTAGGAATGAAAAATAAGAGATGTTATCAGTAACTCTTCAAATAAGAATTTATGAGGCTGTTGGAGAGTGAGGAAAACTCTCAGTGTAACGCTTGTGCTGTGAATCCTTTCTCAATTAACCAGCAATGAATGCTGGGGGCAAGTGCTTGATATAGGAGGCTCTTAAAGGGACAGATCATTAGCAAGCAGTAACCCTGACAATGCTAGTTAAGAATCACATGAAGAATGTTGATTATTGTTAGCTTACATACATTAGTCATACTTATTTCATCATTAGATATTTAGGGATCACAATCCGAAAAAGGAATACATATTATAGTTGATATAGAGGTATTTGAATGGACATGAAATATTACATTTATGTTCAGCATACATATATTGTTGAAATGTGATATACATTATTATGTATAATTAGAAATTTGGATATTTAAATAGAATTTTTAATCAACAATATAATGGTGTATGTTTTTTTTTTTTTTTAAATCAATTTAATAATTATCTTTCAAAAATGTTGAACAAAGTTAGAGCATAGACACAAGATGATTTTAAATGTATTTTATGAATATTTGACAACGTGTGTATTAACTTTGTTCCATTTTTTTATTTGTCATTTCAGATTGGCATCTGATGACTTCCAGGAATATTTTTATTTTTTCGATAAACTTTTATTTTTTAATTTTTACATGTTAATAATAAACATTTTATTATTAAATACATTCTTTTGAACAGATTATACTAAATATCAATATAATCTGTCAATAAATAAAAGTTGGACTCCCATGACTGGTAGTTGGCTATTTGACAAGCACATGCATAAGATCAAATAATGCATTAATATTAGAAAATCAACTGATTCCGAGAATATTACATTAAAATATCTTTTATAACATTAATTGGGGAGTGAGATCCTTCGATGCTTTTCTTTTGAAAATGTAGATATTAAATTAATTTTGGATATGTATTCAAAAGTTTTTTATTTTAACTTTTAAGAAGGTGAAGTGGTTCAATTACATTAAAGTGACAGTGTTGTTGAATGTAAAATTAATTTTATAAGATCTTGTATCTTCCTTAGGTATCTCAAAACATTATTTTCTAAATTCTTTTAATTTTTACATTTATAAATGGTAGGTCATTTAACTTGATATTTTTCACAAGCTAGTTATTGGATGCCAGGTTAATCTATGTAATTTTCTAGTGGAGTCATTTAACTATACTTAGTAATATTATGTATTTTTTAAAATCTTACCTCTTGGGTTAGACATCAAATATCTATATAGAATTTTAAGTCCCCTTTAGTTTATTTTGTCAATGTTAAATCAACATTCCAAATGTTTGGGTCCTTAAAGGGACATTCACAAAGTATATTGTGTATAGATTTTTAAAAATATCATACAAGAATTTAAACATATTTATAAAGTAATATAGAATTACATTCAGTCTTTAAATATACTTTTCAAAAAATACATCAATGCACATATCTTAGTCAATTACATAAGGCATCTATATGCAAACAACAATCAGCATCAAAATAGCCTATGTAGAGATGTATTTAATCCAAGAATATATATAATTACAATATAATGATTGAATAACAAAACATATTAAGTTGGTCAAATATTAGAATATTATACAAAATGCATACATAACATATAGCTTAATGTCCCTCTAAGCTGAAGGCTCCAAAATACCTCCTTTAATAAATATTTCAGTCAGTGTGTAAAACAATCTAGAAGTTAATCTAAATTTGCTTTACTCATATGTTAGACTAATTTAGCAAAAGGAAGGTGCCTAGGTTTATGATATTTTAAGCATTATTGTGAAATGTTTCTTTAAAGGGACATGAACTAAAAATATACTTAAAGGTAGACAGTTAAAAAATTAATGATTTATACATTCAGAATGAGTATTCTATTTTAAGCAACTTTAAAAATTGTCTTGTATTATGAATGCTCCTTGTGATGTTGCTATCATTACTTTAAAATAAAGGCATTAAAAAGATAATTTATTTGCTTCAGTACTCTGGACAGAACTTGCTTGTTTTGTTTGGAATAATTGATCCAACAATCGTCAAGGACAACCCAGGTTTTTTTTAAACAATTGTCCGTAATATAAAATATCATTATTGATTTGCAAAGAAACATAACAAGATAACTGTTAACATTTGATAATCGGATTAAATAATAAAGTTGATTAACATTTCATGCTCAATCACCAATGCTAAATTTGTTTGGACAGTGTCCCTTTAAGAGCTTTAAATAGTGTATTTACTTATCTTCCTATCTTGACATACTTTGCTTGAAAAGCATATCGAGATCGGCTCAGTAGATGAAGATTGGTGGATGCACAGAGATGCCTTATGTGATTGGCTCAACCATGTGCATTGAAATTTCTTCTGTTGAGGATATCTAAATAATAAGATAAATTTATTTACATTTTAAAGTCTAAACAATCTTCTATCTCTACAGATCATTTGATACAATTGTTTGTTTATAATGTATATTTAAAACTAAAGACGCCATTGCACAATAACATATATGAGCACTTCAGAGAAATACAAGCTCAAGGTTTATTTGCTAATAACAAACAAACATGTAGTTTAACATTTATAAACAGATTATCAAAGTTACTGACATTCTAACCGGAATTTGAACATTAAGAAATATTGCGTGGGAAACGCATCTTGAAACACCAGATTAGCATCTTTAAACATTAGAGTCTAATGTCACGCAATAGCACACAATCAATGTGCATTATAAATACATTTAATAGAGCAATGTCAATAATTCTCAATAAGTCAACAAATTTATTTAAAGAACAATAAAGACATACAATATTAAATGTGTATTTGTATTAAAGAAACAGACCGTTATTAAACCGAGAAATGTATACAACATTTAATTATGTGACAGTATTAGATTTTAAAGAGTATTTAATCATTAATATTTAACGGATCACGGATATTAAATCTGCGTCACACATATCCGCATGACAGGCCCATGAGTTACAAATAAGTCTACATGAAAAATTAAGTAACAGCACCACCAAGCGGTATGTGTAAGGAAGTTACTAAGATATGAAACATTAAGGAACGGCCAATCAGAGTTCATCACACAAACACAACTTGAGTCAGGATGGTCTCACAGACATTCTAACAATATTTCAAACTTTTATCCAATCAGATGTACAGATAACTTGTCCCATGGTGCATCTCATGTTTACTTCACCATATAAAAGTCCATTACACGTTGCCATCTTTGTCAGTTCTCTAATGCCTGCAGGCAGTATATATATTGATATATTTATATATTATTATCAAACCGAGCAGGCATGTCAGTTCCCAGGTGTACCAAGGAGGAGAGCGCTGCACTGGTCCACGCCGTCAAGGACTTTTATCCCCAGCTGTTTGGGAACAAGAGGAGTTCGACAGATGCGCCTGTTAAGAAGGCCCTCTGGGAGTCTATCACCAATGCGGTTAGATTGGTGTGTGACGTCCAGAGTACCCAGGATCAGATCATGAGGAGATTCGGAGATATGAGGTTGCGTTTATCCAAAAAAGTCAACCTCATAAGGGACTGGGTACAAGCCCGTAAAAGAGGTGGCAAAAGAGAGGCCCCGCGGAAACTGTACCTACTCCCTTATGAGGTGACTTTATGCGAGCTCCTCAATCTCTGGGTCCCGAAAAGATTTCGATCCTCGCCATCCTCGGCCTCCTCTTCTTCCCTCCCAGCTGCGGGATCTGAAAGTCCTGACGCGGGGGACAGGGCAGATGCTTCTCCGTCCGGTGGCCTGGGAGGAGCTGATAGAGAATCTGAACCAGGTAACTATCCAACTTCATATAATATCTTAATATTTGTTATTTTTATCCAAATATGTGTATATAGTCAGATACTAAACCTATACAGATCTCACAACATACACTACATATGATGTTTAGATATCTGATTTTAGATTAGTGACACATGAAATAGGAATGATGTTTCTTGCGCTCTACAGAATATGCGTCACAGAGCGGAAATGTAATTTCTCATCCACGTTAACATGGCTTTGCTGTAAGTGGCATTGCTTTATACATGTTGTTCAAATGACGGATGCGTAATTCCGCTTGGAATCATTGCGCAATGATCGCGAAAATGGAATTTCTCATCCACGTTAACATGGCTTTGCTGTAAGTGGCATTGCTTTATACATGTTGTTCAAATGACGGATGCGTAATTCCGCTTGGAATCATTGCGCAATGATCGCGAAAATGGAATTTCTCATCCACGTTAACATGGCTTTGCTGTAAGTGGCATTGCTTTACACATGTTGGTCAAAATTAAATGTGAATTATTATATTAGTGAAAAATACAGTATTCTTATTTTCAATATTATAGCTAATAAAAAACGAAGAATACAAATAAATTATAACATATGGCCATCAATTGATGATTATGAAATAACAACAAAAAATTATTAAAGATACAGTAAACAACACAACTGATTGAAAATAAGAGTCCAGGATATATTTATCATTAATTTAATTGAGGAAACAATTAACTCATGGGACTACCAAAGGATTAATATTTTTAAATTGATTTGTTAATAATGTAAAGTTTTTAAACATGGCATGATTAGTATTAATGATATGCAATCCTCATTTAATATATTACAGATATGGATGTGGCTGCTGGATCCTCAAGCCAGGGCTTGTCACAATATGGTATGTCTCTTTTTAATTGACATTTGTCTTAGACACATGGACAGAACATTACATACTAAATCCACATTGTTCAATATTTATATGTAATGTCCCTTTAATAGATGTAAATTTAAATAATTCTTCGGATATACTTAAATAACATATTAGATTTGAATTGCATGCTCAATACCATTCATTACATCAACATATGGAGTAGAGAATTCATTAACAACAACATTGTCGAATCAATTTAATTTTAGATTAAAGGGATACTGAGCTACAATTATTAATGTTGTCATTCAGATACAGTATGCAATATTAATAAACATAAAAATATAATACTATCATCATATGTGACATATTCTATTGCTAAATGTATTTTAAAATCAAGAATGTACATTTATCTGCATCTAAATTTTGGTTGACCAACCTGGGTTTTTATTGATGATTGGTGGATACCTTCAACAAACAATATTTATTGAATCCAATATTGCTTATCTGCATTTAAGATTAAAATTTAGCAACATTCTAATTATAATAGGAGTCAATGTTAAATCATTTTGAACAGTTTGAACATAGAAATCAATGATTTAAATTAATCATATCAGTGTCCCTTTAAGACAAAATAGATTCATTCATCTTTACATTCTTTGGATTAAACAATATTGATATATAATTCACATATTTACTGTTGGAGTTACTTTATAGATATCTGCATACTCTAACAGCACCATGATTACATATTTGTAATAATCAATTTTGTTTTGTATTGTGATAAATATGTGTTGTGTCCTAAACAAGATTACTGTACATTGCACAAATGGCTCGATGTGACACATGTGTTTGTTTAGATTTGTCAACAGATGCTCTTCAAAATGTGGTTTGTGTGTATTCTTTTAACCTCTTAAGGACATATGACGGAATTATTCCGTCATAAAACAATTGAGCAAACTGAAAGCTGTGTCCTTAAAGGGTTAAGAACATTGATCAATGGGTATATTTAGATATGCAATAGCATCGTATGAGATGATTTTGATGTCTAATATAGTCTGACATTAAACATATGTTCAATACAGAATTTTTAACAGAATCCCCTTGATTCAATCAAGCATTTTCTGGTTTAATGACTGCTCTATTCTTCACATTTTAAAGTTGATTAATGTTAAAATTCGAGACAGATGTGATTTAGTGATATCCCAAATGTGTTTCATAATATATATCTATATCATTCATAGAGAGAGTTGGTGTGGTGAGCCCACAGGAATCCAGCAGTGACATAGAGCCGCCTTTGCGGTCTCCTGGTAAGTCCATTGACTCATTTATATGTAATTGAAGGTGTATTGGTAATCAATATTATGAGCATGATTCTGATGAAGCATAACATTTTAAAAAAACATATAATTTTCTCTTCTGATTATATCTTAATTTTCTTTTAATATTGAACGATTAATATTTTCAACTTTATTAGTCTCCACATTTGTTATTCAGAAGATGTATAACATATGTTTGTTTCCATGTTCTTTTTTGACAACAGTCATCAAGTGATACACACATGAGAAATCTTAAATGTTCTATGTACTATGCTTTTATGATTTTTACATTAATCCAAACAATACATCGAAAATATGAATCATTGAGAATAACAAATATAATGTAATTTGTATGCTCCATCAAAATGATGTAAATCATAACTTTGGGTGTGTATATCTTTAATGCAACATTGATGTGTGTCTTTGACCAACAGTAACATATGTTATAATATCTGTTGTTAACGTGTACACAACATGTTATGTTTTACAGAGATTGATTTAACATATGTGACGGGGGAGGAAGAGGCTGCCTTGGAGTCTAATGGTATGTGAAATATATCTATCATGTTTCCAACATGTTTGCTTATTTGAAATAATTTAATTGAAGACATTCAAAGTCTACAGCTTTTGCACTTTAAAAAGGAATATTATTTGTCTGTTCAAATACACTACTGCCCCCTTTCTATATCAGGCAGCATGAAAAATTTAGAATAGAAAATATTTAAAATTCATGACATCATTATGTCACATGCATATTCCAGGCCAAAACACAATAATAATGTTATAATTGTACAGACAGTCATTGATATTCATCTGAGTGCCTATATACATACCATATCCTCATTTCAGAATTGTTTACAAATTCAAACACACTTCGAAGTATATTGAAAACATAATCAATTTGAAATGCGTTGATTTGATGTCAGGATGTATGAGATGTTAATATATGTTTTTTAAATTTTCAGATGGATCCACCACTTCTGGTCATCTGGTTTCCGCCCCTGCACAGTCACAGACCCCTCCCCATGCACAGACCCCTGACCATGCCCAGACCCCTGCACAGACCCAGACCCCTGTCCATGACCAGACTCCTGCCCATGCCCAGACCCCTGCCGGCCCTTACCATTTTTCATTTCCTGTCCCTCCCAAAAAACGCCCCTACACCCCCCTTCGCCGCTCTCCCCGTATTATGGCCCGTACAGCTGCCCAGACCCAAACTCCCCACTCCCCAGCTGTACGGCCTACCCCGGAGCGGCAGCTCACCCCTCCCCTAGCCATTACCATCCCTCCCCAAGCCACTCCCATCCCTCCCCAAGCCAATCCCATCCCTCCCCCCTGTCTCAACCTTCATTGTCCTGGGTGTCGGATTGTCCTTCCCAGGCACAGCTGTAAGTATCATTCAAAATACACGTTATAAGATACTTAAAGGTACAGTGCAGTTAAATATTTTCAATTGTGATTCCAATCCAGCATGCAATGTTAATCAAATTTATAATTTACTACTCTTATGAATTATTCTTCATTCTCTTGATATCTTTATTGAAACAAAGAAATGCCTATAATTAGTTTAAACAATAAAAAAATTCTGGCCATCATTTCTTTATTGTTGGATGAATGTATCCATCAACCAGCAGGGACAAACAAAGTTGATAAACAAATATTGGCTTCCCTAAAAAGCAACATTCTTGCATTCAAAATCTAGCTATAGAATTCAAACATTTAATGAATATGTGTAAGTTTTAAAGATTTGTAATGTCATGCTCTATCTGAATCAGTCCATTAAATATTTAGGTTCAGTGTCCCTTTAATTGGATATCACTACATATACCAATCACCACTACTTGGATCCAACAATTAATGTACAAATGTTGATACATTATCTCTTGTCTAACCCAGTGTGAATGTAATTTCTTCAGGTTGCTATGTTTACACAGCTTGTCCTCAATGCCAAAATGTTTAAGGATAGGTGTGCCTACCACAGTATAATTTAAATATTTAAATTGCTAATGTAAGTACAATGTAAATCCTTTAACAAGATTTGATACACTCAAGCTGTATAAGTGGATCATCTAAAACCATTTAAAGGGGACAACATGTTTGAGTAAAATGTCCCTTTAATGATTTCTGTCTGTCTGAATAACCTAATTCATGTGTAAAGAATAAATGTAAACTAATTGATGTAAAGAATTATTTGTCTTTATGATGAAAATGTATGTTGTAAAATGTTTTCGTCTGTTGTGTAATTATCCATAATATTTAATGTATTCTTTATTTTAGGCTGTGACTCAGCATGGCTCATGCTAGAAGGTATAGCAAGAGTAGAGCAGGCCGTGTTGAGGAACGCAGCTGTCCTGAGAGGGATGAACGACACCATGCAGGCCCAGCTCCGGGTTCAGGACTTGACTCTGCGTGCAATTATGAGATTAAGTTCAAGGCCTGAATCTGGAGCTGGACATGCACAGGACGATGAAGAGGATGACCAGTAAGTGGAGGATCTGGAGATGCTCCATGGTGGCAGATAAGAATCCTCCGTCCACATGTTGATTTTGTTGTTTTATTGTTGCCATTTGGCCTTTTGAAAAGTTTATTGTTGTGCCTGTTGCACTCTTTTACCTTGTCATATGTCTCCAATGGGGCTATGCTGGCCCTTGGCAACTCTCTTCATGGACTGTGATGCACTGTGTTACCTTGTCATATGTCTCCAATGGGGCTATGGTGGCCCTTGGCAACTCTCTTCATGGACTGTGATGCACTGTGTTACCTTGTCATATGTCTCCAATGGGGCTATGCTGGCCCTTGGCAACTCTCTTCATGGACTGTGATGCACTGTGTTACCTTGTCATATGTCTCCAATGGGGCTATGCTGGCCCTTGGCAACTCTCTTCATGGACTGTGATGCACTGTGTTACCTTGTCATATGTCTCCAATGGGGCTATGGTGGCCCTTGGCAACTCTCTTCATGGACTGTGATGCACTGTGTTACCTTGTCATATGTCTCCAATGGGGCTATGGTGGCCCTTGGCAACTCTCTTCATGGACTGTGATGCACTGTGTTACCTTGTCATATGTCTCCAATGGGGCTATGCTGGCCCTTGGCAACTCTCTTCATGGACTGTGATGCACTGTGTTACCTTGTCATATGTCTCCAATGGGGCTATGCTGGCCCTTGGCAACTCTCTTCATGGACTGTGATGCACTGTGTTACCTTGTCATATGTCTCCAATGGGGCTATGGTGGCCCTTGGTAACTCTCTTCATGGACTGTGATGCACTGTGTTACCTTGTCATATGTCTCCAATGGGGCTATGGTGGCCCTTGGCAACTCTCTTCATGGACTGTGATGCACTGTGTTACCTTGTCATATGTCTCCAATGGGGCTATGGTGGCCCTTGGCAACTCTCTTCATGGACTGTGATGCACTGTGTTACCTTGTCATATGTCTCCAATGGGGCTATGCTGGCCCTTGGCAACTCTCTTCATGGACTGTGATGCACTGTGTTACCTTGTCATATGTCTCCAATGGGGCTATGCTGGCCCTTGGCAACTCTCTTCATGGACTGTGATGCACTGTGTTACCTTGTCATATGTCTCCAATGGGGCTATGCTGGCCCTTGGCAACTCTCTTCATGGACTGTGATGCACTGTGTTACCTTGTCATATGTCTCCAATGGGGCTATGCTGGCCCTTGGCAACTCTCTTCATGGACTGTGATGCACTGTGTTTCCTTGTCATATGTCTCCAATGGGGCTATGCTGGCCCTTGGCAACTCTCTTCATGGACTGTGATGCACTGTGTTACCTTGTCATATGTCTCCAATGGGGCTATGCTGGCCCTTGGCAACTCTCTTCATGGACTGTGATGCACTGTGTTACCTTGTCATATGTCTCCAATGGGGCTATGCTGGCCCTTGGCAACTCTCTTCATGGACTGTGATGCACTGTGTTACCTTGTCATATGTCTCCAATGGGGCTATGCTGGCCCTTGGCAACTCTCTTCATGGACTGTGATGCACTGTTTTACCTTGTCATATGGCTCATATATTCCTTATTTTTACAAGATTATTTATAAACGTTGTGTATGTTTTCTTACATACTAATAAAATACATTTTATTGCACGAATCTTTGTCCTGATTCTTCATGTTATTTTTTTAAAGCTCTAGTTTATGTTGTTGATCCTTAAAGGGACCTACCAAAAATATTTTTAATAATAAAATCATATATGTAAGACAATTGTAAATGACTTTAAGATTAACATCTCCAATGTAATCTTATTATTTGTCTTTATATATTTTTCTCTTAGCTTTATCATTGCATGATTATGATTAGCATAGTAATTGTTTTATATATGTATATATAGATTGTTATTTGTGTATATATGTATATTTCAATGTTCAGATCCATGTGTGTATTTAGAAACTCTGCATGAATTGATGCACCTTTACCAAATGATCTGAGTATTGATACAATGATATAATCCCTGTAAAGTGTTCATTTTATTGAAATAGTATTGTCTATGTGTATGCTCTTTTTAAAAACAAAATCATGTCCCTTTAAGTGATGGTGAGCACAATTGTTAATGAATGTATTTCCATTTCTAAAGCGTTGTTGTCCTTTTTACATGAACAAGGACATATAATCTTATTAATAAACAATCTTATTGTAATGTTGACAGCACATGTATTTAATTTTCTATTCTATCTTATTGTAAAAGTGTAACCAAATAAATCTCTGTGTGTAATGCAAATAATTTAGATGATGAATATTTGTTAACAAATATGTTAACAAAATACTTCTCCTCCCATATATGGTTATAGGTAGGCTGACAATAATTAAACTTGAATAAATGACACGTTTAATCAATCCATGTATAACTATTGTTATTCCACAACAATCCAAACATATCTTAAAACATCAATGGCATATGTATTTCTCATGTGTATCTTTTAAATGTTAAAGATATACACCATAGCTATAGTTCAAGGGACAGTCAAGTCCGAAAAGATGATTCATGATTTGGTGACATTCCTAGATAGCAATCTAGACACATACTAGTTCCTAAAATATAAATACGTTTCTTAGTGATATGCCAAGATGTCACTGAGTCCTTGTATTGGCTGCGGTTTTTCAGCGATGTCGGATGCGCCATGTTGCTTAAGACGTCACCTGCCAGGCTGTCCAATGATTCCTTGTATTGACTGACGTTCTTACGTGATCAAGAATGTGCCTTTTATTGGATTGCGTTTTGACGCGATCAAGGATGCGCCTTTTTTTTGGGGCGTTCTTACGTGATCAATAATGTGCCTTTCATTGGATGGCGTTCTTACGTGATCAAGGAAGCGCCATGTTAAGACGTCACATGCAAAGGTAAAAAAACATCTGATTGGATTACGTAGTCCCGCAATATTTGTGCACGTTAAAAACGTTTGTGACTGCAGCCAATTTTAAAAACCTTGCGAATATGTATTATTTGCATCATGTTACATTGTTGACCCGTAGCTGATAAAGACCAACACATTCTCTTTTGCTGGATGTCTGGTTGAATAAACGAACGAAAGCAAAATGTTTTCATGCATATGATATTTCGAGGCAAGTGCAAATCTGTATAGTCCATGTTTAATATGTTTGTCAACAATGTTCCTTTTTCTGAAAAATTACTGTTGTGTTTAATGTTGAACATATCTAATTAATAAATATGCGCTATTGTGTTTGAATAAAGTAATCAATATGCATTTATATTTATCATATGCTAAATGTATGATGCCGACTTCTTCTAAATGTAATTTCGTTGTATATTTTATTAAAGGTTCATTAGACACTCACATTATAAATCAAAAGCTTTGATTTTGTCTCTAGTTAGATAGTCCATTGTTTAACCAATACGTTTATTTTTTCTTCTGTTCTACGAAAATGTAAGTAATTTTCTGACTCCTCGCAAAGCCTCTGAGTTTCATGTGAGTACCATCTCCAGCTTTCTCCTGTTTGTGTAAAGGGTCTTTTCATATGTTAATGATGGGGTATTGTCTTGTTTTACGTTTGTAATGGGGGTTCATCTATATTTTCAATATAGCTAACCCTATTTTATTTGAAAGTGTTTGAAGCTTTGTAATATTGATATCAGTATATGTTAATCTTGTTGTTTGTAGTAGTGTCTATTACATACAGTTCTGTTAAAAATATAGTATACTGTCCCTTGAATGCAAATGTTGTTTTTTGTATCGTGTATGAGTTCCACATTGTTTAATCTTCAAATATATTATTGTTAGCATATTTTCACCCCCCCCCCATTCCTAAAAGGACTTTAAACCATATTCATTGTTCAAACAAATGTCTTTACAATAAAATATTAACACAATAATGTCTCTTTAAGAAAATAGACTTTATTTAACACGTCAATATAAATGTGATTTCAATATTTATTTTTTCACAAAGTACATGTAGATATACCAACAAGCTTCAAATATGTGTTAGCATATGTAATTTTGTTAAAGGGACAGTTTCGAAAACAAATAATGTTTTTCATTATTATAAAAGTCAATTATGTAATATCAATGATATCAAATGTTTCTCAACAATTGATCATTTGTTTGGGTTTATTTAAATTTGCTAGCTAAACCTATGAGGTTCGTGTGCTCATTTCTTCGAGCTTGAAGAGTGCTTGTAATCATTATACAATTTGACCACTAGAGGGCATTTGGATAGCATTTGTATATGTAAAACCTTGTGCTCATACAGCATATTATTGACCATGTATTGATCATTGATATCTAAAATGTTGTTATGTCTGAACAACAAATAAGTGGTCATTTTTCATAGTCATAGATACAAGGGTAAGCACATAAGTCACACGTATTTCTCCATGTTTTGTTGTTTACAACTTGATAATGCGTAATACAGTGTTTTCTTTGTAATCAATAATTTTCAGACTGTCCCTTTAAGCTGTGTTATTGGCATTCAAACAGTAATATGCCATCATGGATAATTGTAATGTTAATTTTGTTTGCGATTCGGGAAACAGTTTGGACATCACATCACAGAAACCAATCAATATCATGAACAAGGATAGGTATGTGATGATATGGTTTTCACACACTTATAACCCACACTCTGCAAACAATCTGCCTCCATGGACCCGGTCCCATAGAAGTCGATTATATACAGAGTGTGGTCCACAAGTGTATGAAAACCACATCATCACATACCTATCCATTACACATAAAATTAAAAAAACCAGTAAAGATGAAAACAAATACTTACTTCCTCTTCCTTCCCCTCTTCCCACGGGGCTGAGGCTCTGGGAGAGGCAACTGCCGACTCCGAAGAGTTCTCCTTGGAGCTGTTGTGGGAAGAGTGGAAGGAAGAGTACTGGGACGACCAAGGTGAGGAGGAGAAGATGGCTGAGGAGGAGAAGATGGCTGAGGAGGAGAAGATGGCTGAGGAGGAGTAGATGGGCCGGCAGGAGTAGATGGCCCGGCAGGAGTAGATGGCCCGGCAGGAGTAGATGGCCCGGCAGGAGGAGATGCGCCGGCAGGAGGAGATGGGCCGGCAGGAGGAGATGGCCCAGCAGCAAGAGGCCCAGCAGCAAGAGGCGGACCAGGAGGTAGACCAGCATGCGCCTCCCGGAAAAAATTGAACATTTCTTGGTGAAGCTGAAATATTCTGTTTTGTCCTTCTTCGATTCGATTGAGTATGGTGATGATTTTGGTTTTGTCCTTGAATAATTTGATTTTGGCCATCAAGTATTCTATTGCGTCCTTCGATATTTTCTATCCGGGAGGTACGCATCTGGTCTATGTAGTCCAGTAGAACCCGCACCTCCGCTATTTCCTCTTGTTGTGCCTCTTCATCATCTCCCGTGCGCTCTTCGTCACGGGGGGCCTCTTCCCTCCGAAGTGGAAATTCCTCCCCACCACTCTCATCCCGGGGAGATGCATGAGGCTGTGTTTCCAGTGCTGCCTCCTCCCGAGACTCTGTATATTTAAAAAAAAAAAAAAAGAAAAATGTATATATTAGCATATTAGAAAATCAAGCTTTAAATGACTTAGCTTACGATACAATTACAAATGCAGAATCATTAATCCACTTAGAAATCTAACAAACAATCAATACGATTTCAGCTTTTTCATAAACCGTGTTTGTGATATCTGGTCAATGTGAATGTTTTAGCGTTTGTTTTCAGTCTGTTTAAATGCACACCTAACCTATAGCCTAGATACTGATGTAACCGCAAAGTAATTGAATGCGTGTAAACAACGTTATAGCATTAATCGGATCCTTAACACATGAAACACAATGTTTTATCTTTCATGATTTAGAAGCATACATTTTTTATCAACTTTCGAATGTACTTTTCTTATCTAATTAGCTTAATTCTCTGGATATTCTTTGCTGAAAAGCATATCTAAATATGCTTAGAAGATGCTGATTGTTAGCTGAATATAGCTGCCTCCTGTGATTGTTTCACCGTGTGCATGGCTATTTCTTCCTTAAAATATATCTCAAGAAGGATTCAAATTAGGTAATTTAAGTACATTTGAATGTTTTGTCAAATTGTATTCGCTACCTCAATCATGAAAGTAAATGTTTGCGTATAGTGTCCATTGAAATACATTCGTATGTGAAATTATTGTTCAATGAGCTTACCGTCAGATGAGAGTGGCAGGTTCCCGGTATCAATTCCTCCGATACCGACTACTTCCACCTCGGAGATGCTGGGCCGCAACATTTCCTCCCATCGGCAGTACTCGATTTCAAGGGCAGGTCCGCCACCGGTTCCTGCGGCATGTCGTGCCTCCAGACCTAACTTTTTTTTTAGTTCCAGTTTACAGTCCCGGTAGCGATGTTTGATCGAATCCATATCTCGGTTCCGGCCACCCACTGCATTGACTGCATTCCTGATCTCATTCCAGAGCCTCCTCCTGTCAGTCGGGGTTGTCTTTTGGTGCTGCAGCCTCCTATGCCTGGCCATATAGGCCTCTACGAGGGCCTCCTTCTCCTCCATCGAAAACCTCGCCTCCCTAGTCGCCTTGGCCTTCCCCTGTGATGATGCCCTCTGTTTCCCGGACTGTGAAGCCCTACTCTGACCGCCACTGGGCCCAGCCACTTGGTCATCTTGAACCAAGTGGCTGGGTCCACCCACCGCTTCCACCCCCGCTTCCTGCCCCCCTTCCTGCTCCCCTTCCTGCCCTGTTCCTCTCCCCCTCCCTCTCCTCCCCCCTCTACCTGTCCCCTGCCTGGCCTCCATCTGTTCCCTAAACTAAACCCCAAATAATCAAACAAAAAGTGAGTGTGATGAAATGAAAGGGGGTCAAAATAAAGAAGTAAAAAGACAAAAAAGGTGCTTAAAGTGTGAGAGGGATGTAAAAAAACAAAGAGGTTAAGGAGTATTTAAATAAACCAAAAGAAGAAGAAGACTAAAAGGAGGATATGTCAACTAAATGTAACTAGGGGATGGGTATGGGGTATGGGATAAGAGTAAATGGGATGAAAGGGAATGGGACTACAAGGAATGGGGTATGGAGTGTAGTATGAGGGGGTAGGGGGTATGGAGTGTATGTAGTGTTATTGATAAGTGTATGTATGTATTGAATGTGTTTGCGTGTAAATGTGTTAAGTGTACAGAAAAATCACTCGCTCGCTAACTCACACTACTACTAATTCTCACTAACAAACACTCCCACTAACTCTCACTAACTACCAGTAACTTACGCTCCCACTAACAACTCTCACTAATAACTCCCACTAACTCACTCACGCTCCCACTAACAGACTCTCTCCCACTCCCACTAACTCCCACTAACTCACTCACGCTCCGACTAACAGACTCTCTCCCACTCCCACTAACTCCCACTAACTCACTCACGATAACACTAACAACTGACTCTCTCACGCTAACACTAACTCACTCTCAAAAATTCTCAAACTCTAATATTAAACCTCCAATCTCCAAAGACCCAACAGCAACACAGTCAAAGAAGCCCTGCTTGTGTGGTGCTTATATACCCTGTGTAAATGTTTAATGATGTCCCAATTTCCGTTGTAAATAGTGTTCAGGTGTGCTTTATTAGCAATTAATATTATTGCAATGTGTATTAAGTGTGTGAATTTGCGCATGCTCATTTTGAGTTGGTATTTGTGGAATGTGTAGAATGCGATGATGTCATAGTGGTCGTTTTCTCTAACATTGTCCAATAGTATTCTTTTTAAATGTGAATTTGCGATGGTGTGTTCTTAGTGAAGTGTTGTATATGTATGTTTGTCATAATATATAGTGATATTGAATGCGATTTTTTTTGTAGTGTATGTATATCTTTTTTAATCCTTGTTGTTATTTTGCGATTTTACGCATCTTAAAGTATATGCGTATTCCCCGTATTAAATTTTATTACAAATCCCCCCGCTTGTGAATGTGTAATGCTTGTGTGCTTTGTTGATTGATTGTTGTTGTGACATTTGGGGCGTGTTATTGTTGTGCATGATGTGGTATGCGTCATATGACCGAGCTGTGCGTATTCTCGCGAGATCGAGTGTTAGGTGAAAAAAGCTATTTTATGCCTTTCCCATTGATCTCTATGGGAGACTGTCTAACGCGGGCAGGATTACGCGTGTGACATACACGCGTTAAGAGCATCGTTAGATGGTATTATTTGAACTCTAAATACCGGAGTTAAACAATGCCGTGCGTTATACATAAAACACGCGTGGCGTTAGCAACCCATCTACCGCCGAACTCTAAATCTAGCCGATAGTAAATAGGAAAGAACTCTGATGCATGCATTATGCTATGAATTTTAAAGTAAATATATTTTGTTCTATTCAGGTTTGATGCTTCAGTGCTTGGATGAAGCTATTATTTAGGTGTGTGTGTGTGTGGGGGGGGAGTTATCAGGAGGCGATTGTCCCAATTGATTACAGGCATGCATCTTGATGACCTGCCCTGATTTATTATTTTTTTTCAAATAAAAAAGGCAGGCACAGTTGCAAGAGGAGCTGCAAGTATATCTCTGATAAAGCGCATGTACGCATGGGCGAAACACGTCAGTCCTAGGGGAGCGCACCATTGAATTGTATGTCCCATATACAATAAACCGTTGGTTTTTACTGTAAGCATGGCCTCAATTTTCTTTCTTTCTGCATGTGTATATTTAAATATTGCAAAATATTTAAATGTCACATTTCTAATTAGTATTTTAGACTTTGCGGGTAATGGAAGTTATTCGTTTACATAAAAGCATCCTTTCCTTTCTCAATTAAATATCAAGGACAGTTGAGTGTTTCTAATAACAATATTTCTTTGCAGACTTTGCAGTATAAAAGCACAATTCAAACTGAAATAAACAATCATAACATAACAAGAAAGCAACTGGAGGAATCTCAGAGTGCGGTTAAACTGAAGGAAAAACATCTTGGAGAAATCAAACTACATTATGAAAATGTCACTCAGGAATTGCAGAATCAGGTTATGGGGCAACAATATAATATTTGTGGGGTTTAATGCTTTGTATTCTTTGAACACCTAGGTTAAAGAAGTATATTATTTTATTCTTGCAGTGTGAAGAGAAAATAACTTCAGTAACAAAACAGAGTCAATTAGAAATCATCTCCAGGGATGAAAAGATAAACAAATTAAAAAAACAAATATCTGACCTCTTCAAGGAGAAATCACGGTACAGTTTGTATGGTTTTCTTTTTTTTAGTTTTATGTAATTACTTACCTGTCAATACTATAAGAAATATATTCTAGAAGTGTAGTTACCATTTTGAATCGTTTCTGTATATTCAGACTTAAAGTGACTCCCCCTCCTGCCGCTCGTCACTTCATACGTCAGCAATGACGAATACGGCTTCATAATTTTTGACATATGGAGAGGCTTGCGACGGGTGGGGGAAGTGCTGGGGCGGCTTTCAAGATTAAAAGGTAAGTATTTTAACAAAACGAGTGAAATGTAAAGTTTGATGAATGAAAGTGCCCCTGTTTTAATAGGATTCATCAAACTTGACATTCACTTTAAGATACAGAACACATGCCTTACTTGTATTCCTGTAATACCCTTGTGGTATGCATTACTTAAAATAAATAAATATATATATATATATTTATTTTATTTTTGTCAGAGTATTTCTAATGCCTTACTGTTTAAGCTTCAGTGATAGCCAGCCTACACCCATAATTGTCAACCATTACTGGCCTTATTCCCATATTTCTGAATTTAATGTGACAGTACTAAATAATTAAAATAAAAAAAGATATAAAACCCCAAATTTTTCTTTTATTATTCACAGTGCATACAATTTTAACTAAATTTTCAATTTATTTTGGTTATCAAATTTGCTTCATTCTTCTGGCATCCTTTGTTGAAGGAGTAGCAAGACATACATGTTTTACATGTTTATAACCAAAAGCAATTCAAATATCAAATAAAGAGGGGCAATGTCAGTTAAAGACCTCAATACTAACTGTGGGTCTTAATATAAATATATTACAGAGCAAGCCCAAAATAGTCAGTTTCTTGGTATAATGTTCGGTCAGTCTCAACTCCCCTTTAAGCAGTGCACCTCTATAAAACTCTATGCCGAGGTAACATACCTCTCTATCCTGCTGCGTGACCGCTTCAGGTGAGACCCTGCTGACTTGGAAACGTTTCCAGATGCTGACCTTAGCGTTTAGCCATTATGCAGGGTACAATCACCACACTAGGACAAACACAGCCTCGTAGTCCCACGAGAATGATGATGTCAGTCGTGATGTATCAATAACAGCTAATAGGGGAGGAGGTGTGTCCGTGATCCAAAAGCCGGGTCCGTGCCCATGTGTCCTGGTAGTACCAAACGCCAATCAATGCGTAAGCCAGCTGGTGTTACATTCTTTCTGTATGTGATGCTGCTGTTCTCTTCATTTTTAAAATTGGAAATAAATGAATTTTAATGAAATGCCCGATCGCACCTTTATTTTCCTATAACCAAAAAGAAACATGGAAAGGAACTAATGAATTAAATGTATCAATATGTCTTTAAGAAGAGCTTGAGCCTATTTAAGCTGGAGGAAGCTCCTATGAGCAGTGAACAAGTGCTTGCAAGCACGAAACATGTCTGCATAGGAGCCCAGTTTTCCTTTCTCTGCACTGTCTGTCATTGCGGTTTAATGGCTGTACACTTTATATGCTTTTAACTATGTGGAATAAACTTTGAAGATTTTTATCTTATAAATGTGGTATGTGCTTGGGACTTTCTTTGTATCTATATCACTAGTTGGCGTTGGAGGCTAAGATGCTGACTGCAGCACATAGCCACGTGACGTGTGACATCATCCCCACTCTCCTGTGTCCCGCGAATCTACACAGCGGGTAAGACAGAGCGCACCGCTTCTAAACTTTGTTTACCATTACTGGGATCTAGGCTAAACATATCGGGTGAGCTAATGACAAGTATATATTTGCAGCCACCAAACAGCTGACTCCCAGTAGTGCATTGCTGCTCCTGAGCCTACCTAGGTATGCTTTTAAACAAAGTATACCAAGAGAATTGAGTTAGTAACTGAGACTGCCCTCACCAAGGTTACTAACAATCTTCTTTCTGCTAAAAACAATGGCCACTACTCTGTAGTTATCTTACTTGACCTGTCTGCTGCCTTTGACACTGTTGACCATCCCCTGCTCCCTTGGGCTCTGTGACATTGCCCTCTCCTGGATCCACTCTTATCTCTCTAATAGGTCCTTTTCTGTCTCATTTGCTGGCGACTCCTCCTCTTCATTGCTTCTGTCTGTTGGAGTACCTCAAGGCTCTGTTCTAGGCCCTCTACTCTTCTCTATTTATACTTCCTCACTCTCTCCTTCTGTCCTTTCCCACATCAGCGACTGCTTACCTGGCATTTCTTCCTGGATGGCCTCTCACCACCTAAAAATCAACATTTCCAAGACTGAGCTTCTTCTTATCCCCCCATCTAATTCTACTCCAGTTTCTAACTTTACTATCACTGTTGGCAACACCACTATCTCCCCATCACCCCAAGTCCGCTGCCTAGGAGTTACACTTGACTCCAATCTGTCCTTCATAACGCACATCCAATTGCTCTCTTCATCCTGTCGCAACCACTTATGCAATATCTCAAAAATTCGTCCTTTTCTGAGTGCTGAAACTAATAAACAGCTAATCCATTCCCTAGTAATTTCCCGGCTTGACTACTGTAATAACCTACTAACTGGCCTTCCTCTCTCCCGCCTCTCCCCCATTCAATCCATCCTAAATGCCTCTGCTAGGCTAATCCACCTCTCCCGACGCTCTGTATCTGCTGCACCCCTCTGTAAGTCCCTTCACTGGCTCCCCATTCACAGCAGAATTAAATTCAAAATTCTCACTCTGACCTACAAAGCCCTTACCAATGCAGCCCCCCTACCTGTCCTCACTCATCAACAAATATACTCCAGCCTGCCCCCTAAGATCCAACAACAATCTACTCCTTGCATTTTCTACCATCACCTCCTCCCATGCTAGACTACAGGACTTCTCTTGTGCAGCACCAACCCTCTGGAACGCACTTCCTCAAGCAGACTTTCCCCCAACATCTCTTCCTTTAAACGCTCCCTAAAGACCTTCTTGTTCAGGGAAGCCTATCACTAAATCAGTAACTAATTAATTCCACTTGCCTAATAGTTGCCCTCATCTAACTCCACACTATCATTCCCACCTTTGCAGTCCCCATCTCCTGTTTCTCACCCACCTACCCATGTAGATTGTTAGTTCCCACAGGAACAGGGCTCCCAATTCCCCTGTATTTGTTTGTTAAATTTTGTCTGGTGTCTCATATTGTACTGTACTTTTATCTTTGTTACCCATGGACAGCGTTGCGGAATGTGTTGGCACTTTATAAATAAAGAATATTAATAATAATAATAGAAGTAAACTGGAAAGGTGTTTAAAATTGTATGCTCTATCTTAATTATGAAAGTTCAACTTTGATATATTGCCCCTTGAATGCCAAAAATGCTTTCCTATGCAGAAAAATGTGTAAATACCAAAATTACTAAATAACTTAGGGACAGATTAGGAATGGAGCGCTAACAGTTGCACGCAAGCAAAAAGAACTTTATCACAGGTGTTTGCCAGCGTCATGTTTATCGCTCGTATTACAAGTTAAAAGTAAATACGATCGCAATTGAAGTTAATGCGCGTCGGGATAGCGCATCCTCAGAGCTCTTGTTAACTGTTTAGCAAAACAAAAAAGTGTCATAAAACATCAAAAATACATTACAAAGTACAGTTACACTCATAATAACACTATCTGATTAAAATTATTGTAAAAAATATTGCACAAAAAAGTTTATAGAAATATGTATTTATGAATTAATAAAACATATTCTTCTATGTGAAAAATATTGGAATGTAAAATAAAATTCATATTTTCATGTTGGGTTAGCACACTTGAGAATATGTGATTGGGTTTGCGCACGAGTAGGGTGTTTTTCCCACTTTTTTTGCTCCATTGACTTTTGGGGAATACATTAACGCACACGCTATGGGGTCGATTTATGAAGCAGCGGATGCTGCTTCCGAACCTCTCCGCTTCAATTCCGTCTGAAGCGGAAGTTAAGAAGCAGCGGTCCTAAGAACGCTGCTCCTTAACTCGTCCACCACCTGTGAGGTGGCGGATAGCTATCAGCTCGATCAAATACGATCGGGTTAATTGACACCCCCTGCTAGCAGCCGATTGGCCGCGAATCTGCAGGGGGCGGTATTGCACCAGCAGTTCACCAGAACTCCTGGTGCAATGATAAATCGCTGTCGGCATGTATCGATGTGCGGCGGACATGATACGGTACATCGTATAGTGTACGTCCGCACAATGACAAATTGACCCCTGAATCCTAAGTTCTGCTCATGTGGAAACAGTTTACTTTCAACTTGTAATACGAGCGCCACCCAAAGAGAGCAAAAAGCTTACTTCTTGCTGAGTTAGCGCGCAAGAGGGAGAGTTAAATACCGCTCCACTTGTAATCTGGCCCTTAGTGTATAGCGAAAAGTTAAAAATTAATTCACAATTGAAAAGTGAATATTAATAAGTGACAACAATGCACTCATATTCTTTTGTTTTAATAAACCGTTTTTTCCATAAGAAACTTTTGAATTCTGAAGGTTCTTGAATAAATTGAAGACTTTACCCTCTACCAAGAGTATTTTTCAAATACGATTTGTGATTTCACCTTTGATACTTCACTATATGTGTTTACTTTTCCCTGAGATACTCCGGCAACTGAACATTGTAGCAGAAGAGCTACATTTTCTGTAGAGCTGGAAAGATACAGACAGGCAGTTAAAATGTATGATGAGCATGACTTCTAAGACGTGTTTCTCTTTCCTAG
The DNA here is from genome assembly GCF_027579735.1 of Bombina bombina. Lineage (NCBI taxonomy): Eukaryota > Metazoa > Chordata > Amphibia > Anura > Bombinatoridae > Bombina > Bombina bombina. The sequence goes on from NW_026510719.1 coordinate 202,438, forward strand.
ATGAAGCTACAGCAGACATTTATAAAGCTTGATGTTAAAAGACTAATATTGCCATAAGAAAATATCTAAGCACTCAGGAGAGAAACGTATCCGTTTGCCACACAGTTTTAATCAACAGATATTAATTAGATGGTACCTTACCCCTGCCCAACTACACTCTATCTCTTCCTCCATATCTGGGAAGTGCTGGATAGAATGGGGGAGGAGGGGTCTCTTGGTAATATCTGGTGGGACTGTGAGATAATCAAGCCCTACTGGACCCAGGTTATTAATATTATAGAACTTACTCTAGGTTGCTCAATAGTTTGCCAATCGCTCTTGATTTTAAATAAGGGCCTGTGCAGCATTCCTTGTCTGCAAGTAGATTTAAACTATACAATGATTAAAGACAGACATCCTCAACCTTGGCCCTCCAGAGGTTTTGGAACTACATTTCCCATTATGCTCAGCAAGCTAAAATCAACTCTCAACTAAAATATGGCATTCAAATTAATTGATGGACCTTGCAATATAGACAAGACTTCTTAAATAATCTCATCAGAGTGGAAAGTTCTAGATCATCAAGCCCTTGGTGTTATTTTACTTATGCATAATTATCAATTGTTTTTTATAGCTCAGTCAAATTATACATTGTTTACTTTTTGCTGTGGCAGCTAAGGAATAGAAACCTTTAACAAGAATACGTTCTGTGAAAAGGATCAGCTCTTTACTGCTCTATATGGGCTAAGGTGGGGGGGACCTACACATTGCTTAAACAGTTAAACAATTAAGTTTGGCAATTACTTTTCTGAAGATAGAACTTTGCATTAGCTGACACTTTGGGGTATATTATGGGATTATATAGCATTAAGTTCTCTGATAATTTACCCAAAGAATACCAAAGGGCATTGTCTTGCTTAGTAATATTTTGTAGCCACAGTGTTAAATCATTTTCCCAATATTATTGCTCTTGTATGGTAAATATTTAATGGAGGGAACAGTCTGTTTTGTTTTTTTTAAACTAACATCAACCTGTAATGATATTCATCAATGGATCTGGATTCTAACTCTAAAAAAATGTATTGTATGCCCCCATAATCAAGCACTGTGGAATACAGTGGTGTCCTTACAAATAAAAGATGATAATGATAATAGTAATATGTTTGTTATTATAACAGGGAGCATCATCAACAGATAGAGGATCTCCAAAATGAACTAAAACTATTAAGAGACGAAGCTCAGTTTCATCAAAAAGTGTGCAAAAGACAGGATACAAGCAAAAAGGTATGTTTGTTTTAATGTATGTGCAGAGAGGGATGCAGCTACACCTCACTGATGAGGCTCAAAGAGTCTGAGATTAATCTTACTATGGAACTTCAAACCTCTTGAGATTGCTTGGAGGAAATTTCACTCTGAACCTGATTTCATCCACTGTAAGTTCATTCTTCCACATCTGCCCTTCATTTAGCCAAGCAAAACTACTTCTCTTATATCCGCTCCCTCCTCAAACCCTAAACAACTCTTCTCCACTTTCAACTCTCTCCTCTACTCACCCCACTTTAAACTTTTTCCTCTACCACCCCCTTCATCTGTCTTTGGTGCTCAAGACCTGGCAGACTACTATTTAAACAAAACACATACCATCCGAAGCAACATCCCGACACAAGCCTACAATCTTCCATCGCCACCCCTCTGCATCTTCTCCCCAGCCACTGAGAATGAAGTGGGTTCCATATTGTCTTCCTCATGCCTCACTACCTGCCCGCTTGACACTATCCCTTCACGACTAATACTTTCTCTGTCTTCCACCCTCACTCACATCTTCAACCTATCCCTTTCTACTGGATCATTCCCATCTTCTTTCAAACATGCAAAGGTCACCCCCATCCTCAAAAAACCCTCTAATTCTCCTGCAAACTAACGCCCCATATCGCTGCTTCCACTAGCTTCAAAAGTCCTGAAAAAAATAGTTTTTGACTGCCTGTCCTCCAACTCTTTGCTTGACCCCCTACAATCTGGATTTTTTCCCCAACACTCAACCGAAACTGCCCTCGCCAAGGTTACTAATGATCCTCTTTCTGCTAAAAATAACAGCCTCTGACACCATTGACCAGCGCCTCCTCCAAGATACTTTAAGCTCTCTGTGATACTGCCATCTCTTGGATGATTCACTCTTATCTCTCTAACAGGTCCTTTTCTGTCTCATTTGCTGGCGACGCCTCCTCTTCAATGTCTCTGTCGGAGTAACTCAAGGCTCTGTCCTGGGTCCTCAACTCTTCTCTATTTATACTTCTTTACTGGGTACACTTCTCAACAGCTATGGCTTCAAAGATCACCTCTATGCTGAGATCTGCCTCTCCACCCCTGCTCTCACTCCTTCTGTCCTGTCTCACGTCAGCGACTGCTTATCTGGCATTTCTTCCTGGATGGCCTTTCACCACCTAAAGATTAACATGTCTCACCCTCCTACCCTTTTAGATTGTAAATTCCAATTGGAATAGGGCCCTCAATTCCTCCTGTATTTGTTTGATAAGTTTTGTCCTGTCTCTTAAAAATATTGTATCATCATTGTACTTTTATCTTTTGTACCCATGGACGGCGCTGCAGAATTTATTGGTGCTTTATAAAGTATAATAATAATACAATGGGACCAAAAATATTGTTGATGTGGCAGTAACTTGCAGGCTAAGCTGGGGGGGGGTGTATATAAGACAAGCACATGGACAAAGTGGGGAAAAAAAGCAGATTGTACAGATTGACAATCATAATCACAGGAGAGCCTTAAAGCATAATGATTGAGTGAGCACATTCTGGTGAGGTTTAGGCTCAACATTCTGTGAGATTACAACTTTTAAAAATAATCAAAAGCCAGCTGCTGCAGCACTTTGCCACAATAAATGCTGCAATTTTTGAATGTATCCACAGTTGGATTGGCTGATTTATTAAAGATTGTAAAGGCAGAAAACATAGAAAGAGGTTAAGTATTTTAATATCTCTAAAACCACATTTTTTTTGCAACTTAATAACTGTTACAAATGCTATGCTTGCTTAGTATTTCAAAATGGTCTCAAAAATTACAGTAAAATAATATCTAGAAAACTAGAAATGAAAAGTGAATATACAATGATCTGCACTAAAAACATTGTAGTTCTATTTGTATTTGCTTCACACAGACAGGTTTTAGCAGTAGTAGCTTGCAGGAAAATCTTGGTTCTTTCTTAGTGCAAAAAGTAGACATACTGGGTTTTAATGTTACGTATTGGACAGCCCTTTGGAATTAATTAAAATTAAATTTTAATGCAAGAATATAATGCTCTAATTTGTTATAACTATCTTTAATCTACAAAGTGGCGTGCTCTAGCAATGCTTCTATAAAACCATTAAAGGTGTACAAATCCCTTGGCTTCAAATTGAAGTATTTATATATATATATATATATATATATTTCTCTGTTTAATCAGTAATGAAAAGCAGGTTAAAATTGTGAACAAAATAATCAACTCAAAGGACCACTAAACATAGTAGAATCGCATAATCGACAATGCAAAACTTAGTTTGAATTTCAAATGAGTAGTAGATTTCTTTCTGACAAATTTTAAATGAAAGTGAATGTAAAGTTTGCGGAATGAGTGTCAGGGTTTTTTCCCTGCTTTGTTTGCCATGTGCTGCTGGCAGCCATTTTCTGTTCAGTATGCTTTGCCTTTACGTTGTCTCAGACCTGTTTGTGAGTTCCTTTGTATTACCTGGCTGTCTGACGTCCCTCCTGGTTCCTGACTCGGCTCGTCTGACTACTCGCTTTGGCTCCTGACTCGGCTCGTCTGACTACCAGCTCTGGTTTTGACTCCTGGTTTGTTATTTGACTTATGGACTTTTTATTATTTTTGTTATTAATAAAAAGGTGTGATTATTTTTGCACTTCTTGTCTCAGTCTGATTCCTGGCACCCTGATATTACGCAAGGGCCACGAATCCTGATGGTGCTAATAATCCACCTTTACCTACAATCATTTCCAGGATTGAGGAACAGGATCACTGCTTGGATCAATTTGCACTAGCCCTGCAAACCCTGCTGACTCGCACTGCACATTTGGACTAGAGTGTCCCACAAGTTATGGCTGCTCCTGTTTCCGCTGCTGCACCTAGTCCTACCAGGAGCATGTCCGGTTCTGCACCTCTACCTCAGGCGTTATGGAGGCGATCCTAATCAGTGCAGAGGGTTTTTGAACCAGGTGGGTATTTACTTTGAGATGTTACCTCAGGCGTTTTACTCTGACAGAGCCAAGGTGGGATTTCTCATCTCTTTACTCTCTGACACGGCCCTTACCTGGGCTAATCCCTTGTGGGAGACCAATAAACCTGTGATTTCTAATTACCCTGAATTTGTGGCCTCCTTTCGAAGGGTATTTGATGTTCCAGCTAGCTCCTCCTCTGCTACCAAACAATTCATGTCCATTCAGCAAGGTACGAGATCTGTTGCTCAGTATGCCATTGAGTTCCATACGCTTGCCACAGAGGTTGGTTGGAACAATGAAGTCTTTGTTGCCGCCTTCTTTCATGGGCTTTCTGATGTGATTAAAGACGAAGTTGCTGCCAGAGATTTACCAGAGGATCTCGAGGCTTTGGTGTCTTTTTTAATCCTAATTGACATCAGACTCAGAGAGAGGCCCTCTTTCAAGGAGCGCTTGCGGAAGCCTCCTGTACCGTTTTCTCCTATGTTGTCGTTCCCAACCATGCCTCCCTCTCCTCCCATGTCTCCTGGTCCCGAGTCACCAGGTACTGCTGTGCCGATGCAGTTGGGATTTACGCGTCTCTCCATGGTGGAGAGGGCCTTTAGGAGGAGGGAGGGGCTCTGTCTCTATTGCGGGTTACAGGGCCACCTAAAGTTTTGTCCTACACGGCCGGTTAAGCGCTCGCACCTCGGGTCCTGTCGGTGGCAGACCTTGGGTGGATTATACTCGTCCCCAGAACCGCTAAAGGAGAAACCTTTGGTCACGGTTGTCCTTTCCTGGGTGGACTCCTCCATAGTCACCCAGGCTCTTGTTGACTCCGGTGCTGCAGGCTATTTCATTGACAGTGCTTTTGTATCACAGCACATTATTCCTGTATTGCCTCAGTCCATTCCGCTTGCTATTGAGGCCATTGATGGCAGGCCTCTTCAGCCTGCACTTGTTACTCACGAAACCACTCCGTTATCCATGGCTGTTGGGGCTCTCCATTTTGAAACCCTCCAGTTCCAGGTGAACTTCGCATTTTCCAGTTGTTCTGGGTTATTCCTGGCTCCAAAAGCACAATCCCAGTCTCGACTGGCGTAGGTCCGAAATTTTGTCGTGGTCTCCACAATGTATATCCACTTGTCTTCGGAAACCAGTCAAAGTCCTGTGCACTTCTTCGGTATCTCAATTGCCTGAGGAGTACCGAGAGTTCCAAGATATTTTTGACAAGGTGCGTGCTGGTACGTTGCCTCCTCACCAGTCTTACGATTGTGCCATAGACCTGCAACCCGGAGCCAATCCTCCTCGGGGCTGGGTTTACCCTCTCTGGGTTGCAGAGAATTGTGCTACGGAGGAGTATGTTGCCGATGCTCTGTCACGGGGGATCATCCGCAAATCCTGGTCTCCTGCAGGGGCTGGCTTCTTCTTTGTGAAAAAAAAGGGTGGCGAGTTAAGACCATGCATCGATTATAGGGGTCTTAATCGTCTTACCATTAAGAATGCTTACCCTATTCCGCTCATTACGAAACTCTTTGACCACCTCAAGGGAGCTACGGTCTTTTCTAAACTTGATTTGAGAGGAGCATACAATCTCGTTAGGATTAAGGAGGGCCACGAATGGAAAACAGCATTTAACACCAGGAGCCGGCATTATGAGTATCTTGTAATGCCCTTTGGCCTATGTAATGCTCCAGCTGTTTCCAGGAATTTATTAATGATGTTCTACGAGATATGTTGCAACAGTGTGTTGTGGTGTACTTAGATGATATCCTCATACACTCACCCACTCTTGAGGCTCATTGCTCTGATGTTACACGGGTACTTCAGAGACTAAGTGAGAACGGCCTGTTTTGTAAACTCAAGAAATATGAGTTCCATCAGACTCAAGTAACCTTTCTAGGTTATGTAATCTCCGTTGCAGGGTTCTCCATGGATCCTGACAAGTTGTCTGCAGTCCTGCAGTGGCCTCGCCCAGTTGGTCTTCGCTCTATTCAATGTTTTTTGGGCTTTGCCAATTACTATAGGAAGTTTATTAAAAACTTTTCTTCCTTGGTCAAACCTATCACTGACATGACCCATAAGGAGAATGATCCACTCCATTGGTCACCTACTGCCAATAAGGCTTTTGAGAGTCTTAAGACTGCCTTTGCTGCCGCTCCAGTTCTGGCTCATCCAAACCCTGTCCTGCCTTTTGTTCTTGAGGTCGATGCGTCTGAGACTGGAGTAGGTGCCCTCTTATTTAACGCCCTACGCCTGACGGTTCCTTGCATCCGTGTGGTTTCTTCTCTAAGAAATTGTCTCTGGCGGAGTGCAATTATGAAATTGGCTACAGGGACTTACTGGCCATAATTTTGGCACTCAAGGAATGGAGGCACCTTCTCAAGGGTACTAGCGTACCAGTGCTCATTCTTACTGACCACAAGAATTTGACTTATCTATCAGAAGCAAAACGTTTGTCGCCCGACAGGCTAGATGGGCGCTATTTTTGTCTCGGTTTAATTATGTGATCTCCTACCTGCCTGGTAGTAAGAATGTTAGCGCTGATGCCCTCTCTCGTCAATTTTCGCCTCTGTCCAAGGAGTAGTCTGTACCTATTCCAGTTATACCTCCTGACCATATTTTGGCCACCATATGTACTAATTTGACTTTTCCTTTAGGGGAGGAGATCCTGGCTGCACAAACCAATGCACCTCCTGAGAAACCTAGTGGTAAGTGCTTTGTACCTGAGAATCTTCTAACTAAACTATTGCACACTTACCACTATCCTAAAGCCGCAGGTCACCCGGACAAGAACCAAATGATTTGGTCTGTCACTCAACAATTCTGGTGGCCAAGTCTTCATTCTGATGTTGCTGCGTGTGTTGCCTCCTGCTCAGTCTGTGCACAAAATAAGACTCCTTGGCGTCTGCCTGTGGGTCTTCTTTAACCTATTGCTAATGGCGAGTGTCCTTGGACACATCTTTCCATGGACTTCATTGTCGAGCTCCCTGTTTCCAATGGCAATACTGTTATCCTAAAGGGACACTGAACTCAAATTTTCTTCTTTTGTGATTTAGATAGAGCATGCCAATTTAAGCAATTTCTAATGTACTCCTATTATCAAATTCTCTTCATTCTCTTGGTATCTTTATTTGAAATGCAAGAATGTAAGTTTAGATGCCGGCCCATGTGTTGATCTTGCTGATTGGTGGATAAATTCACCCACCAATAGACAAGGGCTTTCCATGGTTCTGAACCAAAAAAATAGCTTAGATGCCTTCTTTTTCAAATAAAGAAAACAAGAGAACGAAGAAAAATTGATAATAGGAGTAAATTAGAAAGTTGCTTAAATTTGCATGCTCTATCTGAATCACAAAATAAAAAAATTTGGGTTCAGTGTCCCTTAATGGTGGTTCACCATTTTTCTAAAATGTCACACTGCATTCCCTTGAAGAAGTTGCCAACTGCTCAGGAGCTTGCTTCAATTTTTGCCCGGGGGGTCTTCCGTTTACATGGGTTACCCAATGAGATAGTGTCGGACCGGGGTAGCCAGTTTGTCTCCAGATTTTGGCGTTTCTTTTGTGCTCAAATGGGGATCCAGCTTTCCTTCTCCTCGGCATATCACCCTCAATCCAATGGGGCTGCGGAACGGTCTAATCAAGCTCTGGAACAGTTCCTCTGTTGCTGTCTCAGATCACCACAATAATTGGTCTGAACTATTACCTTGGTTAGAGTTCGCTCGTAATAGTGCTATTAAAGGTAAGGTAAAGTTGACACCAGTACTTAACGCTATTTGTACGATAATAAAAAATAAACATAAGTTTCATTCATCAATTCACAAATATCACGCATAAATCTACCTTTCTGTACCTGTTTTTTATGTCCTGTGTACAATATTTCGTCTGCCCGACATTTTCCTTTATTTGATTGACATCCGCTTTCAATATAACCCTCCAATTGGCATTTTCCCCTTCAGGGGTTTAGCCCATCAATCCCGACGTCACTCGTCTATTGAGCGCATGCGCTGGACTAGACTCAAGCCTCTTCAAACTGTGCTCGTTCGCGAGTAGCGCATGCGCAGTGCTAGCGGTGTAGCGATCACTTAGTTTGCTTCTTTCTAACCAGGGGTGAATTTGCGCATGCGCATAAGATAGTGCCTCTGTGAACGCGCATTGACCTGACTAAGACAAAGGGGTGAGAACGCTTCCTGTAATAACAGCGATAAAGACGGAAGTGGCATGGGGGAGGAGGATTAAATATAACGGCTGCATATACAAAGATTGGATTACAGGTAAAATAAAGAATGTAAAGCGAAAAAAAAGTTAGCGACTACCTTATTATTGATATTTATTTTAAATAAATGAGGTCAATAAATATAAACTTTACCTTACCTTTAATGCTTTCTCCCAGTTATCCCCGTTCATGGCGAATTATATGTTTCAACCATCCTTGTTGCCCGATTCATTCATGTCTCAGGGAATTACAGCTTTGGAGGAGCATCTCCAGCAACTCCGTTCCACGTGGGTGCAGATTCAGGATTGCCTTCATCGTTCTATGCAGCGCCAAAAGTTCCAGGCTGATCGTAGGCGTCTGCCCGCGCATTCCTATCAGAGTGTGTGATGCTGTTGATGTCCTGCATGCACTCTTATGGCCAGACTGTTGTACATCATCCGTGTGAGACAGGTTGCAGTCTCAGAATTGTGATGTCATCACTTATTATTTAAAAGGGCTTCTGTTCAGTATGCTTTGCCCTTGCATTGTCTCAGACCTGTTTGTGAGTTCCTGTGTATTACCTGGCTGTCTAACGTCCCTCCTGGTTCCTGACTCGGCTCGTCTGACTACTTGCTTTGGCTCCTGATTCGGATCGTCTGACTACCAGCTCTGGTTTTGACTCCTGGCTTGTTATTTGACTTACAGACTTTTTATTATTTTTGTTAGTAATAAAGGTGTGATTATTTTTGCACTTCTTGTCTCAGTCTGATTCCTGGCACCCTGACAATGAGTGCCCGGTTTAGCCAAAGGCTTAAATACCTCCCCCACTTCCCTCATCCCCCAGTCATTCTTTGCCTTTCGTCACAGGAGGTTGGCAGAGAAGTGTCAGAAGTTTGAAGTTAGTCTCTTATGGAGGGTAGTACTCTTCGGAATGGGACTGGAGTTTTAAGTAATCCTGTCAGCCTCTCAGTGAGAGCATGGATGAAAGTGTTGACGAGTTTCGCTATCTGCCTTTATTCACTCAAGTCCATGTCAGAAGCGATGCTACTATCTGTCACACTTGAAGGGCCATGTTCCTATTCCATGACGTAGATTCCGGTAAGATCATTTTTCTTTATTTCAATATGGGAATGTAATGTTAATGAAAGAAGTCAGGGTCCCAGTGGGACTCTTTTTATCTTATGGAATCAAGGGTTAATATCTCCTGTGGGGGGTTATTGAACAGGGGGAACTTTAATCATGTTTGTTATGTGATTCTGTCTGCTAATGTGTAGTGATGCTTGGGCTCAGGGATATTCGGAACATAACTGCCTTATCAGACCGCATGGTCCTTTTGGACTGGCGCGCCTTTTTTGCTAAGCTTACACGGTGCACCGCGTGACCGGGTGTGGTCCCGTTGTATTTCCATTTACGTACTCTGACCAAGTGAAGGTGGACAGAGTATGTTCGTTGGTTGTCTGGTTCACAGGAGGTGGTGAGTGCCTCAGCCATTAGGGGTGTAAGGTGCCGTTTAGTTTTTGTCCATATTTGCAATCTCCAAGTTATGGAGGATTCTGATTTTTTAGAGACAGACATCTCCAACTCGGAGTATATGTCTTGTGAGGAGTATGAAATGGCCCGGGTTATCCATGCCCATCAGTTATGTTCCAATTGCCGTGCTAAAGTACTCTCTTCCCCCGATTCAGGGAGCATAGAGTGTGTTGAGCCATCCGCCCCTGAGGATTCCATGTCCAGTGAGGCGCGTGCTTCAGAAATTTCTTTCGCTACACAAGCAGGTGTCCCTATGGCCGTCACTCCTTCTCCAGAAGGCGGCTTGTTTCCTCCAGAGGTTACGGCACAGTTCCGCATGGCCATATCTATGATCCTGGCACATTTATATCTCCCAAGAGAAGTATTTCTAAGATATTGTCAGTGTTCTGTTAACTAGGGTCCGTCGAGCATGGGGAAGTGATGGCCTCTGAGGCTTCAGGGGCCCCTCCCTCTGGGCCGGAGTCGCCCATCGATCCGGCGAGGGAACATTTTGGCTTCCGTTATAGACTGGCACGCCTCCGTGTACTACTATGGCATGTTTTGGCGGTGCTGGAGGATTCCAGTCCTACTGGGCCGAGGGATTCTTAGTCTTCTGTGCCGGAGTGCAAACTGGGTTAGACATATGGGGATGAAGTCAATCTCCTTCACGTCTCCGTGTTTCTTTTAAGTATCTGTTCCAGTTCTGAGCTTAGGAGATTGGGGCCTCTAATTGACTGGTCCCGTTGGCGCCCCCATTCTCCTTGGGCGTTCACCCTTCATTTTATTTGATTCAGTTAGCATGTATTCAATTTGTTTTACAAAGTGCATGTTTGTTATAGTTTCCGTTTTGGGAACATTTAATCTCTGGAACTGATACTGCGGTTTTGTGGTCGCGTGGGCACTTCCTCGGAAGTTGCACAGTACTATATAATGCATAGTTATGTTTATAGTTTGTTATCGATCCCTTCGGGGGCCTTGATTTTCCTTGGACAGTTCGGAGTGTTCTCGTGCCAGGCAGGTCCTGGTTAGGCACTAGATGCTGTTCCTTACGGTTCATGTCACCCACGGGGTGCCGGTGTACTGGTTACTCTGTCAGGTGCTGGGTTGTTCACTGATAGGTGTTCATGTTTTCTTGTTGCCTCCATTTTAGAAGATGGAGGGCTGCTTTGGTCCACCTCCCGTTTCTACTATTGAGTGGGCCTCTACTGTGGCCTAGTGGTAACATGTCTGATTATCAAACTCAAGTTTAGGGGTTTGAAACCACCCCCATGTGTCACACTTTAGGGGGTTCCGGGATCGGAACCGGTTGAGACTCATTGTGAGAAGCCTTTTGGCCTTGGAACCAAAGTTTCTCCATTCCCATTGGGTTTGGAGGTTGGATGACCTCTAGGCATCGGGGGTGCCAAATGGATAGCAATTTCATTTTCTCACTTGGTATCTTCTGGATGTCTAATTTTCGTGGCTAGTCTCAGGCACCTCTCGCAGGTTGCTGGGGCTACTTTGTCCCCTTCTTGGGTGTTCGGGTCATCTGTGTTTGGAAGTTCGGGTATGTCCTTTTTACTTCCTCCTTTAGTATGTTGCACGCTCTTCTATGGGAGCGCAGGGGTTTGGGGTTCTTCCCTTTTTGTTTTTCCCCGGCATTCTCCCCTGGTCGACTGGTCTGCTAGGAGTTGTGAGACTCCTACTGTGTTTTCCTGTGAGGTACAGGATTTCCGGGAGACTGATCCTGTGAAGGGTCTTTTGGACATATTATCATCTTCTCATCCTACGGACTGGTCTGGAGCCTGTCCCTCGTAACCCCTTGGTCTTTAGAGGGGGTGTTCCCTTTCGACTCTCTCTAAGAGATCTGACTCTTTGGGTTTACAGCAGAGGGTCCAGGATTCAGTTGCACCTTCGGGTGCTGGTTGCCCTTTTCCTAGACCTGTTAAGATGTCTCATTGGCCTCTTTGGTCTGTATAAATTTTGAGAGTCTAATGTCCAGGGACATTGGGATATGGGAGTACACTGCAGGGTGCACTCCTCCATATGAGATCACTGGATGGTCCTCAGGGGGTTAGAACATCGACCGGCCTTGGGTTCCGCGGGTCTGGCTTTTGGCCATGTCTCTTGTCTGAGATTTCGGAGTCTGGATCGGTCCTAGGTAAAACCAGCTGCAGCTTTTTGCACATTGATTGTGTGCTCACAAGCTGTTTTAAATTCGGTTTCAAGCCTTTGGGTTCTGCAACTTCCAATTGTTCCTTCAGGTCTGATCTGTCTGAGGGCTAGTTTTGCTGTCTCTCAGGCGAGATCTTACGGTTGTTTTCAGTGGCAGCTATTGCACCTTGATGTGAGCTCGTGGTTGTTGGTTTCAACTGAGCTGTCGGTATCTTATCAATGATTTTTACCATTTCTTTCTCTCTTTGCCAAGTCTTTGGCTGGGAAAGTGGTTCCTTTATGTTTACCCTCCTTCGGAGAGCTCTTGCAGTGTTGTAGTTTCCATGAGGCCTGGGTTCTGGTACTGGGACGCTGTAGTTCAGTACCCTATCTCCCTTGTTTGGGAGTGGTCCTGTTTGGGAAGGGAGCAGTGTAGGGGTTCTGGATCCCGAGCACGCTGTCTTCTGTCCTGACAAGCTAATTTAAATATTGGTCAGAGTTGTTCTTCATTGGTGCCCCTTCCTTTTTCTTCGGAGGTGTGGTTCTGAGAATTTTGTATTCTTTGTATTCGGTCGTTGCCAATTTTTGGACTGGGTCCGTTACCTCGGAAGGGGGGTTGGGGATCTGGTTTCTCTGTTGAGTCTTGACCGTGTGCTTCCAGTTGCTGCAGGTCTAAGTGGCCTGAGGTTTATCTCCCTGCCTAGAAGCTGGAGGTTTGAAGTTTGAATCCTGCTGTTACAGCGCTCTATGCTTGTTCCTGCCTTGGTGGGGGGTCACAGTGTTCATCTCTCCTCTGGTTGCATATGCTGCTGGTGTTGGATGTTCTCGAAGGTCTGGTTTCCTAGACGAGAGTTGTCATCAAGAATTTTTCGGCATTCTCTGTGGGATGGTCTCCCATGTTGGCTTAGGGTCAGCTTTGCTGTCTTGAGGCTGGAGTTTGCGAGTTCTTGTTCAGAGGTGGCTATGTGTTTTCACGAGATAGCTTTTTCTCTGCTGGGATAATCATCCTTTTCTGCAGGTTCCGAATTTTCTTCGGTTTCTTTGGGTTTTCTACCTATGTTTGACTAGTTAGCTACTGTGACTAGGGTACAGTGGGGAGCTTGTGGCTTCCTTGTAGCACCATAAGGTGTATGGTGTTGTGTCAGGGATCTGAGGATAAACCTTGGGGTTTTCTCGTTATCACCCTCTTCTAGGTGTAGTGTTGGTCCCTGGTCCTTGGGTTTGCCTTAGTTGTTTTGAGGTTTCTTCCTTCGTTGGTGGTCCTTTAGATATCTTATAGGTCCTCCGTTTTCCCCCTCGGGGGTAGGTGAAGGTTCTTCCTTTGGGTCGAGGGTTAGTTCTGTGTGGTCAGGACGCCCGTGGGACTTGGCTCCTTGGGGGCTTTTTGTGCTCAATGGATCTAAGGATCTGAGTGGTCTCAAGCTCGGCCTTGTAGTTTATTTAACTGATGGGCAGTTACTGGGTCCTTTCAGGTTTTTAACCCCTTGTTCTAAGTGTTATAGTTTTTTTGTAGGGTGCTGGGTTTTTTTCAGGCTGTGGTGCCCTTCGAAGGGGCCGCCTTCTGTACCCACCCTTTTGTTTGCATTCAGTGTCCTCTATAGCTTGGGTATTGTTTTCCCAAAAGTAATGAATGCAGCTGTGGACCCTTCCTGTTTAAGAAGAAAAACTTAAATTATGCTTACCTGATAATTTTCTGTTTTTCTGAAGGGAAAAGTCCACAGCTCCCCGCCCGTGTTTTATCTATGAGGCGGCGGTATTTAGTTTTTTGTTCTTCAGGCACCTTTTTTTCACCTTGATATTTCTCCTACAATTCCTTGTTCCCTTGGCAGAATGACTAGGGGATGAGGGAAGTGGGGGAGGTATTTAAGTCTTTGGCTGGGGTGTATTTGCCTTCTCCTGATGGCCAGGTTCTTAATTCCTAAAAGTAATGAATGCAGCTGTGGACTCTACCTGTCAGAACAAAAGAAAATTATCAGGTAAGCATAATTTAAGTTTTTAAAAATCATATTAAAAACAGGGGCACTTTCATTCATCAAACTTTAGATTTCACTGGTTTTGTAAAAATACTTACCTTTTCTTTTTGAAAGCCGCTCCAGCACTTCTCCAGCCTGTAGCAAGCCTCTTCATACGTCAGCAATGACGATTCCGGCATCCTCCAATCACGCCCCCCCCGGGGGAATCATTGCCTAAAGCAACGCTGTGATTGGAGGAAGGCTGGGATCGTCATTTCCGACGTAGGAATAGGCTTGCAACGGGCGGGGGAAGTGCTGGAGCGGCTTTCACAAAGAAAAGGTAAGTATTTTAACAAAACCAGTGAAATGTAGTTTGATGAATGAAAGTGTCCCTGTTTTTAATAGGATTGTTAAATACCGGGCACTGGTTCATCACTTTAAGTTCTATTTTCACTCCCACTGCATCATATGATAGCTATAAGCCAATCACAAAATGCATATACATATATTCTGTGAATCTAGAATATGCTCAGTAGGTGCTTGTGCCTAAGAAAATGTGCATATAAAAAGATTGTGCACATTAAGACAAGGTTAGACTGGGAATAAAAAGCAGTCCTGGAGCATTTGGAGACCAGCCCTATTTTCTGTTGACTCAGTATAATGCGCACACCCCATTTTCTCAAAGGGGATTACTGGGATACTTCTTCCCCCAATATTTAGTTTCAGAATTATATTATATTAGTTTGTATTAATAAAAAAGTGCCAGAGTGTTGTTATATACACTCTTAAGCCCAATTGCATCCATTAATAACCCCTTTAAATTGTAGCTATCCAGCCCCAGCTGCTGCAGTCCACCGGGAAATCTCCTGGTATCCTGGTAGGCCAATCCGGCCTTGCATTTAGATAATGGAAGTGAATTGGAAAGTATTTTAAAATCGTGTGCTCTATCTGAATAATGAAAGGTTAATTTTGACTTGACTGTACCTTTAATGCAAATATTCTCTTAATTTTTGTTTTGTTTTGCCCTTAGCAATGTGATCAGCGCAAATCCCTGACATCAGTTCTAGAAGATAAAGTGCTAGAGCTAAAACTAAAAAAACAAAACAATTGAACTTGAGTCTGACCTTGCCAATGGTAGGCATATGTAAGTATTCTGACTATGAGGTTCTTCACAATCTATCGATTAACAATTATCAGAATGCTTACAGCTGCATATGAACCCTTTTCGATGCTCACACTTAACATGTGCCAGTCCTGTTTGGCTAATCACAATAAAAATTCTTGATACATTTACAAAGACATTTTTCACTTGTTTTTCCTTAAGGGGAAAACACACTGAAATTACCCACTGCCCTATTGGATGACATTAGGAAGCAATATTACCAACCAGATACAAATGATACCTGGTCAATCTATCAACGTTAAATAATAACACTTAACACTAATGATTAGTGAACTCGATAACCCAAAAAACACACTTGGCTACTATACCGATAATACCACTGTTTAGATCCCTTAAAGAGATACACACAGATATCCCTATGGTTTTGGCGCACAACAGGTTAATTGCACTTCACCTATGAGCATCACTACCTACTATTAAAAGGGATCAATAAACATACAGGCCTTCAACCCAAATCCCCATTTTTTTTTTGCCCTTAATCCTACGCATTGTATTTTTGGGTTACAAAATTAGATGATAACAATTTTGTGTTGTTTTGGGGAAGTACAAATTTTGAGCATCAGGAATATTAACGACAGAAGCATTTTGGGATTGAAATGACTGGAAAAACACTGACAATACTAGCCAAAGTTCAGAAATTAACTGCAGAAAACATGCCACATATTTTGATCAACCACTGTATTACCTATTAAAGGGATACTAAACCCAACATTTTTCTTTAATGATTCCGATAGAGCATGCAATTTTAAGCAACTTTCTTATTTACTCCTATTATCAATTTTTCTTGCTATCTTTATTTAAAAAGGTGGAACATAAAGCTTAGGAGCCGGACCATTTTTGGTTCAGAACCTAGGTTACGCTTCCTCATTGATAGTTAAATGTCAGCCACCAATAAGCAAGTGCTATCCAGGGTGCTGAACCTAAAATGGGACGCAATTAAGCTTTATATTCCAGCTTTTTAAATAAAGATAGCAAGAGAAGAAAGAAAAATTAATAGGAGTAAATTAGAAAGTTTCTTAGAATTGCATGCTCTATCTGAATCATGAAAGAAAAAAATTATGTTTAGTGTCCCTTTAATTTACTTACACTCCTAACTGCCATAGACATTTTCAAACACATATGATACAATATACTCACAATTTCTTTTGACTTGATCTCTTAATTTTGGCTCTTCCTGTTTTTATATTTAACCCTTCTATATAATATATTACATACAGTATATGCCATATACAGCCTGTTCCTACAGTCATTGTCTAGTTTACATAGTCACCACATGTTCATTATACCAATACTTGCCTCCTGTATACTTACAGTATAGCACAGTTACATCAGATACCAGTAGGAATAAAAAAAAGATATTGGTATGTTTCAAAAATCATTACACATGTAAGATCACAGCTCTGAAGAGCAAATTTTAAAACTTATTTACTTATAACAGACAGCAGCAAAGTGAAGAGATGACAGATGGTGGCTGTTTGGACAGAAGTAGTAAACCATGTAGACAGCAAGAAGTCATGTTATAGCACTGTACTCCAAAACATGCAGGTCTATGCCAGGATATTTATTTAGCAAGCATAATTTATATAGCTAATATAAAAAAAATAATAATCAGGTTTAAAACCACATTCATGTTGAAAATAAATAGCTGCAAAACTTGAAACTAGGAAGGTCTGAGAATTAACAAGAATGCACTTTATTGATTTAACAAAATATAATTGTACTTCATTTTCTTTTAAAAGGAACCATCTCAAAGACCATTTATGACCAAGAAAAGGAGGAACATTATTAACAAAAGTAGTCAACTCTGGCTTCTTTGTCTTACATTAAGGAACCTACCCCTTTCTTGGACTTGTTTCACACCAAAATATGCAATGGACTAAGAAACTAATGTAGCTGCAACGTAATCATCAAAATAATTACTTTTTGTTAGACTGTCATAATCACAGATGAGTTGGCCCAGTTTTCATATACTTTTTTACATATTAATGAAAATACTGAACTGCGATTTATGCTGCAATAAAGAAAACATAATTTGCACAAAGATTAAAGGGACAGACAACACCAGAATTTTTGTTGTTTAAAATATAGATAATCTATTTATTACCCATTCCACAGTTTTGCATAACCAACAGTTATAATAATACATGTTTTACCTCTGTAAGTACCTTGTAGCTATGCCTCTGCAAACTACCCCCTTATTTCAGTTCTTTTGACAGACTTGCATTTAAGCCAATCAGTCCACACTCCTAGGTAAATTCACGTGTATGAGCTCAATGTTATGTATATGAAACACATGAACTAATGCCCTCTAGTGGTGAAAAACTGTCAAAATGCATTCAGATTAGAGGCGGCCTTCAAGGTCTAAGAAATTAACATATGAACCTCCTAGGTTTTGTTTTCAACTAAGAATACCACGTTAATCTCTTCAGTAGAGTAGTGAAGAGGAAGTTGTGGGAGGTGGTCCTTACTTTATTTCCTAACATATTGCTGCCCTAGTTATAGAAAGCCAGAGCTGGTGACTCTGTTCTTTCTTTTTTCTACAGGTCTTTGTGAGGAGTATGTGTCCTTTCACACCTTGTAAGCTGTCGTCCTGCCTGACAGCTAGATTGCAGGTAAGTGCCTTTTGTCTTCTAGGTATTGGAGATTAGCACTTAAGAAGATTGAGTTGCAATTTTAATTTGGCACATGTATATCCTTTATTCAGGATATTTACAGGCAGAGAGCAGGCACTTATATGTGACTAGAGACTAAGGGGTTATTACTTTCTATCTGGGATTTGAAGTATATTCCTTGTTACTTTATTGTGGGCTGACAATATGTATAAGCTGAACAAGCTGCTTGTGGTAGAATGAATCACATAATTATGGCACACTTGTATTATTTATTCATTCAGGGTTGTATGAATTTGTAAGTGTTTGGGCTAATCGTTAGGATGGTTTTTACGATCCTGCAGACAATATTTGCAGAGGGTGTGTCAGTAACGTGCACAGTTTCTTGTCGGCTGGTCACGTGACCCGCTCTTCCCCTTTCAGTTCACTAAGTGGAGCGGCACCGTCACTGTTGCCAACATCTTCTGGCTTCTTTCGATCGGCAGGAGAGCTCTCTGCCGTTTTTCTGTGACATTTACTTAAACGAAGGTCAGGTAAAGACACCTCAGCCAGGCTGAGCTGTAGAGATTCTAATTTGTTTGTTTAGCTAGTGTAGATACATAGAGCTAAACTCTCTCAGGTATTTTCTATTTCTTAAAGTGACAGTTCCCAATAAATTAAATATTTTTTTTTAAAAATCTCATTTCATTTTGGGGTTTTGTTTTTTTCTGGATTATGGACATGGAAGACTCTGTGTCTTGATAAATGTTTGTTATGCCTTGAGGCACAAATTGTTTTGCCTATGCAATTCTGTGCTTCATGCTTATCTAGAACTCTTCAAAATAAAGAAAGTGTTGCCCACTGGGCCCAATGTCTCTCTGGATGATGCTGTTCAGGCAATGCCACAGCTTTCTCCTCAAACATCCCAAGCCTCAATGGCGTCACATACAGTGCCCTGAAGTTCCTCTCAGCCTCCTGGAGGAGTTTATTTGCCTGCAGATTTTGCTGCACAGGTATCTTCTGCGGTATCTGTGGCATTATCTGCTTTTCATATGCTGGGAAAACACAAGAGGAAAATTAGACATTCAGATAGTAAGGTTTCTGTTCCACCTACTGCTACGCAGGTTGCCCTCCCTGCTAAGTCTGATGAGGAGGATATGTCGGTAGCCTCTGAGGGTAAAATCTCAGATTCGGACAGTATAATTCCTTTATCTGATACTGAAAAAGTAAACTTCAGATTTAAGCTGGAACACCTTTATGTACTATTAAAGGAGGTATTGGCTACTCCCGATACTTCTGTTGCTGTCAACCCTAAGAAGTCTAGTAAACTTAATAAATACTATGATGTTCCTTCCTCTGTGGAAGTGTTTCCTGTTCCAGACCGTGTGACGGAAATTATTTCACAGGAATGGGAGAAGCCAGGGATACCTTTCTTCCTGTCTCCCATTGCTGACTCCATTAAAGAGTCATGACGCACGGTGCCTAAAGTAGAAGGGGCTATTTCTACTTTGGCTAAGAGAACTACGATCCCTATAGAGGATAGCTGCTCCTTTAAGGATCCTATGGACAAGAAGCTGGAGGCTTATTTGAAAAAGATGTATGTTCATCAGGGTCTTCAATGGCAACCTTCAGTTTGCATTGCCACAGTAGCAAGTGCTGCATCTTATTGTTGTGATGCCTTGTCTGAATCTATTTTAGTAGAGACTCCGTTGGAGGAGATACAAGATAGAATTAAGGCTCTCAAACTAGCCAATTCCTTTATTTCTGATGCTAACATGCAAGTTATTAGACTGGGAGCCAAAATGTCTGGCTTCACTGTCCTAGCCCGCAGGGCTTTGTGGTTAAAATCTTGGTCAGCTATGTTACCTTAAGTCCAAGCTTCTGGCCCTTCCTTACAAGGGTAAAACCTTGTTTGGAACAAAGATCTTAAGCTATGTGATATGTTTATTGTATAATAAAATAAAAGTATTCTATGTAATATGGTTAAGTGTATTCATATGTAGACTTAACTAATTCGATATTTAGGTATAGATCAATTGTATAACAATTTATCTATATACAGCCAAGTACCATCAAATTACATGTAATGGTAATATGTGGCTTGATGTCCCATCTAGAAAGCTGCAATAAACATATCACATAGCTTTAGATCTTTGTTCTTTCACATTTAACATACCTTTTAGTGTTCTCTAGTATACATTATAGTAATCATGAAATACCATATACACTTAACACCACATATGTAAATCTTACAATAATGTTAGCATGTATACTATACTCTACAGTAATATATTCTCAAGTACATTATAATTAATTCATCGACTTCACTGTAGATTGTAGTACAGATATATTTGCTGGACACCATCATGAGAATTAATTATCATAATGCTGAACTATATCAACTGACGTTATAAGGACATACAGTATATATTTATTACTCACTACATAGGTAGTTCACATAAATTAAATTTATAGGTATATTCACATAACATATTTATTGTGTGTATACACAACACTAGTCATATTGAGAGGTAATCATTATCACTATTTATTTTTATCTCAAATATATCACTTATTAGTTCACAATATTTCAAACATGCATCAGGTGACTATAGCCTATTTTGATCCATTTACATGTACACCGTGGGAAGCCCTATATTATATTATTTGTTAGACTTTTCATTATATAATTATCACACTTAGTATGTTATAGTTATACACTACACATATTAATTTAGTTATATCGATTATAGTCATCACTACACGCCTTAGGGGTTTATAGTTTATATGTTACACTTAAACATGAGCTGTTGCTCATAGGACACATTGTTGCATTCAAATACTATAATGCGATTTCATTGTATCTTATGAGAAGTAATAACACTTATTAACAATCATGCATTTCAAATAGAATCATCCTTGGATCTATTTGCCTATTTGTACATTCATTTATTTAGAAGTGACAACACAAAGTTATTTTTAGTGTTGACTTTATTAGGAGTAGTTTCACACTTAGTAATATATTTCACTAGTAGCATCACGCCCGCACAGAATATAGTAACTAATAAGGGGTTAAAAATACATCCACTCATATACTAGATTGAACCAATATAGAGGCACTATTTAAATAACTAAAAAAGGAATTCAAGTTTAATTCGTAAGCAAATTAAGGTTTTACAAAATAAACTGGTTAATACAACAAGAAATAGCCACAATACAATGATGACAGTGATCAGCTGCTGATGGGGGCGTGAATGTATACACGCCTCTATATCCTGATAGGCCATTTGGCAAACATATACGCCTGACGTCAAAACTAGAACACATGGACCAATTAGATCTCAGTAGGGACATGGAAGTACACCGTGTCGGTGCAATATTTACATTATAGGCGAGTAGCAATATAGAGGGCTATCGCACTTTTTTCATCAGGTCACCGGTCGATGTCCCACGAGCCAGGCTGCCGATAGTCAAGGTAGGTGGTTGATTAGAGACACTATGTTTAAGAATGATCGGTCCTTATACTTAGAAGTTATATATACCTGAATACCCATATCATATGGAAACAAGGTTGACGTCGTTAACATCCCATATAAATGGGAAAAAGAGGGGGAAAAAAAGGTTTATGTTGTCACCATCCAATTCAAAATGAGATCATTTTATATGAAGGAAATATATATTTTATTGCCCATTAAACTAAATGCTTAATTTAATATAAATAGAGATGTCACACATTAAAAAGTATAATGGGGGGGGGGAGTGAAACACTCTGTCTTATGAACAAGAATATGAGAAATACAGCTTGACAAATTATATGACATATGTGTTGTTTCACTAATGGTTAAAAAACTTTCTGAGGACTTGCATGTGATTAGGACTAATTAGGGAACATGCCTCCCTGAGGTTTTTGTTAGTCAGATAGTAGTTATAAGGCAGAGATAGGAGTAAGATGTATTACATGCCTGAGGAAACGGTTGCAAACCGAGAAATGCGTTGCATTTTTAAGGGGGTTATTGTCAATACCCCTTATCCACTTTTTTAAACGCTATTGTGTGGTTTTATAGATTGTTTTTAAAAAAAACTTTTTCTACTGAGTGGATATATCTTACCTGCCTGCCATTCTGACTAACACATGAGAGACAACCTGTTGGAATCGATACAATTCTGATACACAGCCTACCTGGGTGACTTGGGATGAGCTGACACACCTCTCAATAAACTGCCAGTCCGCTCCTACTAGCACATTGGTGTGCTCATCTAAAATGTGAGTACCCATTTGAGATTTTAGCAGAGTGATTGCAACTGTATCCTGGATGATCTGCACATGTAGTGCTTGTTTCTTTGTGTTCCACTTTCTTTAGTATTCCAGTATAAAAAAATTGCCTTTGATTGTGGGTGAGCTGTCACACCTGTGTTAATCCGCAGCCTGCACCTACCAGCACATAAGTGTGCTTCTGGAGTATGTGAGTACACATTTGGCTTGTTTGTGATTTGCAGTTATATACATTTTGACGATACTACACATGAGGCGCCCCTCTGTTCTTCCTTATCTTCCATAGCAAACCCGGACCTGTCAGTGAGGAGGAGACAGCCAACACGGATATCTTTTTGCTCTTTTTTTGAAAGAGGACTCTGATTATATTTACTCCAATGATAAAGGAATTATTTCATTTATAGTAGCATAATATTGCCTTGTGTAGGTTTATCTATATATATGCTGTACATATAATATTGTATGGTTATTCACATTAACATTGTATTGTTATTTTGAGAATAACTCTGTATATATAGTATATACTTCTACTATAGTGTAATATATACATAGAATTAGGATTTGCATTTCCATTTTTATATATATAGTTAATTTGTCATCTTATTTGAACTAGGTTTTGCATTTCCACCTATATATATTGTTAATTTGTCATCTCATTAGCGCCCCCTCCCTGTGACTAGGGCACACTTAAAGTAATTTTTGTTCCTTTCGTAACTTCAAAGGTCAAAATTCTTAATATCTCCCTCTTCCAAGCAGGAGTAGCCCAAGTCTTCTTGGAAGCCCAATCAATCAGTCTTGGAATAAGGGGAAGAAATCAAAGAATCCCGCAGCTGAAGGGTCGGCCCCCGGTCCAGGATCGGATCAAGTGGGGGGCAGACTTTCCCTGTTTTGTCAAGCATGGAGACCTGAATGATGCGTATCTTCATGTTCCCATCCACAGGGATCATAAAATGTTCCTAAGATTCGCTTTTCTAGATAAACACTTTCAGTTTGTGGCTCTTCCATTTGGCCTTGCCACAGCTCCTAGAATTTTCTCAAAGGTTCTGGGGGCTCTCTTGGCAGTGATCAGGTCTTGGGGAATTGCAGTGGCGCCCTACCTGGACGACTTATTGGTTCAGGCGCCATCTTTTCAACAAGCAAACTCTCATACAGAGATCTTGTTGTCTTTTCTACGTTCCCACGGATGGAAAGTGAATCTGGAAAAGAGTTCCCTTGTTCCAGCTACAAGGGTGGTTTTCTTAGGGACCATAATAGATTACCTATCTATGAAGGTTTTTTTTGACGGAGGTCAGAAAATCCAAAATTCTCTCCTCTTGCCTCTCTCTACAGTCTACTGTTCGGCCATCAGTGACTCAATGTATGGAGACCATTCGGATCTGTCTCAGAGGATAGATTTAGACCAGTCGACAAGAGACTCTCTCCCGTGGTGGCTTTCTCAGGACCATCTTTCTCAGGGCACATGCTTCTGGAGACCTTCCTGGGTGATTGTGACCAAGAACGTCAGCCTGCTAGGCTGGGGAGCAGTCTGGGACTCGTTAAAGGCGCAGGGACTATGGATTCGGGAGGAGTCTGCTCTCCCCATAAACATCTTGGAGTTGAGAGTGATTTACAATGCTCTGATGGCTTTGCCTCAATTGTCCTTAGCCCGGTTCATCAAGTTCCAGTCAGACAACATTACCTCAGTGTCTTACATCAACCACAAGGGAGGAACTCGGTGTTCCTTAGCCATGAAAGTGGTGGCACGGATTATTCAGTGGGCAGAAACTCACAATTGCTATCTGCCATCCACATTCCAGGAGTGGACAACTGGGAAGCAGATTTTCTGAGCAGACAGACTTTTCATCCTGGGGAGTGGGCTCTCCATCCGGAGGTGTTCTCCAGGTTAACCCTCACATGGGGGTTACCGGAGTTGGATTTGATGGCGCCTCAGGCCGCTCTGATAGATGCTCTGGCGGTTCCTTGGGTTTTCGGTCTAGCATACCTGTTTCACTCCGTTTGCGCTCCTTCCACGAGTTATTGCTTGTATCAAACAGGAGAGAGCATCAGTAATTCTAATAGCTCCTGCATGGCCTCGCAGTATCTGGTATGCAGACTTAGTGAAAATGTCATCTCGGCCACCTTGGAGGTTTCCTCTGAGGAAGGACCATTCCTCCATCCAAATCTCGTTTCTCTGAAGCTGACTTCTTGGAGATTGAACCCTTAGTTCTGACTAAGCGTGGATTTTCTGAGTCAGTCATTAAGACCATGATCCAGGCTAGCAAGCCTGTTACTCAAAAAAATTACCATAAGGTATGGCGTAAATACCTTTATTGGTGTAAATCAAAGGGATACTCTTGGAGTAGGGTCAGGATTCCTAGAATTTTGTCTTTTCTCCAGGAAGGTCTGGAGAAAGGGTTGTCAGTCAGTTCTCTGAAAGGTCAGATTTCTGCTTTATCTATTCTTTTACATAAGCATCTGGCGAATCAGGCCTGTGTTTAAACCTCTTGCTCCTCCTTGGAGCCCTAACCTTGTTCTTAAGGTTTTGCAGCAGGCTCTGTTTGAGCCTATGCATTCCATAGATATTAAGTTGTTATCTTGGAAGGTTTTGTTTCTTTTTGCTATCTCTTCTACTCGGAGAATTTCGGAACTCTCGGCTTTGCAATGCGATTTCCCCTACCTTATCTTTCATGCAGATAAGGAGGTTCAAAGAAAAAATTTGGGTTCAGTGTCCCTTTAAACCAGGAATTTTCCATTTTTTTTTTGCATTTGACTTAGGACTTAAAGGGACAGGAAACCCCATTTTTTTAATTTTATGATTCAGACAGAGCTTGTGATTTTAAACAACTTTCTAATTTACTTCTAATATCTGATTTGCTTCATTATTTAGGTATACTTTGTTGAAAAGCATAGCTAGGTAGGTTCAGCAGTTGGGTGCTATTTGCTGATTGGTGGCTGAACATATAAAATGTTCAGCCACTGATCAGTAAACAGCGCCCAGGAGCTGAGCTGACCTAGCTAAGCTTTTAAACAAAGGATATCTAAATAATGAAGAAAATGAGATAGTATAAGTAAATTGGAAAATTGTTTAAAATTGTAACTTCTATCTGAATCATGAAAGAAACAATTTGGGTTTCCTGCCCCTATAAAACTATGGCCTAAAATGTTTTTGCGATTATATTTTTTCTTTTCGGATTCAAAATGGCATTACATTTCTGAACATGCTCTATGCAACTCTTGTTTTTATAAAAAAGACACAAATTAAAACAAAGTAAACATGTAAAGCAATTAACGTGTTTATTTAATACCAACAATATTTTTATAAAATATAACATTCTTTTAGAATAGTGATCATCAGAAATATTGATTTTATGATATGACATACATTCTATGTACAGACTGAAAATTTACATTATAACGATCACATTCAGTGTTAGAATTTTTCTAATTTCTACAGTACAGATATAATGGTTAGCTTAAACAATATTATATTATGAATGTATCGACAATGTTGGGATGACTTGTTACATTTTAATATGATTCAACTGCAAAACTAATCAATGTAGCATTCATTTTTTTATATTAATTGGTTTGTATAATTATTAAAATAATTGCTTGTAAAAAAAAATCGTCTTTTCTCTTTAATGATTCTGAAGGGAAATACTTAGAATGCGGAGTAAAAGAAAAAGCCTTTTACACAAACGATGGCTTAGAATTAATAATGATGGTAAAAACAGATAATTTAGCAGGTTTTGATTGAGTTATGCAGAAATAAGGAGAGGTTATTAAGATAAGGAAATACATACAAAACCATAGCCCTACAGATGTTTGTAATACAGAATTGGTTAATAGTTTTTTTTTTTTCTTCTTATGTCTTATTCACAAATAAAAAAGGCAATTCCGTTATATTTTACTAATTTACAAAAAAGTATTTATATCCCAATTAACCGTATGTGTTTTTAACAACTTTAATCCAATCACCAATCTTATAATTATTAAACAGAAATTAAATTATTATTATTTAAATTTACTTTTTTAAATAGTAAAAATGGTGGTAATTCACAGACAAAAATGCATATTAATAATTTAACAGGACATATATATGGTTTTATAATTAGAACATTTTATAATTTAATTGTAATACATAAAATAATCTTATGGTTTGCAACACTGGATACCAAAGTTGCATTCCAAACTTTAACAAAAAAAAATAGATTAGAAGAAATATTCACACAGCACACATTAAAAGTTATAACTAAATTAAATGCACAATATGTAATCTCCTCATCATCAACATCCAAACGGGTTTAGATCACCAAATGTGTACATACATTTATATATGCACCTGCACGATAGGCTCAATCACTATTAAATTCTTCACTTCAGCACATGAGAAAAAAATAAGGTTAACGTGGAAAGAAATAATGCTTTAAACGCTAATGTCTTTAGATCAAGGGCGTATCTGGAGACAGTCCAGAATTTTGAAGAGCAGTGCGGCATATTGTTGCCTTGCAGTTCCAGGGATTGCCATGCTATTTCAGCATTCTTCTTGTGTCTGCCCATGCCCTCCCTCCTTATTGAATTGCATTCACAATTGTCTAGTAGTGCAGCCATCTGGCTATAGGGTTAAATATCACCAAGCTTGATTTTGCCCAGAATTTCCACATTATGTGTAATGTTATTTACATCTGGCCAGCCAAAGCGGTATTTGCCAAGTAAATCCTAAAGCTATTTTGGAAGTCAGTGGGCTTATGTCAGAATTAACTAAATCCAAGTGAATGTAATTTAACAATGGGGTAAACAAGGAGCTGTATGCACCCTACTATACCTCAGTAAAGGCAAAATATGGAAGGCTCTTAAAAGCCTAATCACCCTACTAGACCCTAGGGGAAGTAATTAGGCCAACAAGATAAAGCTCCTATCTAGCAATACAATAGTTCACTGTTCTACATGTGGCTGACAGAAGGACTTAAAGGGACACTGAACCCAATTTTGTTTTCTTTCGTGATTCAGATAGAGCATGACATTTTAAGCAACTTTCTAATTTACTCCTATTACAATTTTTCTTCGTTCTCTTGCTATCTTTATTTAAAGCAGGAATGTAAATCTTAGCAGCCAGCCCATTTTAGGTTCAGCACCATGGATAGCACTTGCTTATTGGAGGCTTACATTTACCCACCACTAAGCAAGCAAAACCCAGGTTCTCAACCAAAAATGGGCCGGCTTCTGTGCATCACATTCCTGCTTTTTAAATAAAGATAGCAAGAGAACAAATAAAAATTATTAATATGAGTACACTAGAAAGTTGCTTAAAATTGCGTGGTCTATCTCAATCATGAAAGTAAAAATTTGGGTTTAGTGTCCCTTTAAAGACTGCTCTGTCTGTGTTTGACCTAAAGGGTAGTCAGTCAATGTTTTATATGTGGCTGACAGGTTATGATTAGTGTCTGCCTTGCAGGAAGGTTTAATTAAAGGGACATGAAAGGCAAAATTAAAAAAAACCTCACGATTTAGAAAGAACATAGAAGAAATTTGTAAAGTTTTTTAATTACATAATCAAATTGACTAATTCTCTTTGTATTCTTTGTTGAAGAGCATGCATGCATCTTAAGCACTATATGGCAGCAATGTTTGAAACAATCTGAAATGTTATACATTATTGTAAAATGTTCCTGTCCCATAGTACTCAAGACACGTGCATGCGCCTGAGGCTACTTAGGCATGCTCTTCAAAAAGGATACCAAAAGGCTGACATAAATTTGATAATTGAAGTAAATTAGAAAGCTATTTAAAGGGATATGAAACATTTTTTCTTTCATAATTCAGACAGATCATGCAATTTTAAACCACTTTATAATTTACTCTGATTATAAATTTTTCTTCGCTCTCTTGGTAATTTTATTTGCAAAGTAGGAATGTAAGCTTAGGAGCCGACCCATTTTTGGTTCAGTACCTGGGTAGTGCTTGCTGATCGAGGTCTAAATGCAGCCGCCAAATCAGCAAGCGCTACCTAGGTGCAGAACCAAAAATGGACTGGCTCCTAAGCTTTACATTCCTGCTTTTCAAATAAAGATACCAAAAGAACAAAGAAAAAAAATTATTAGAGTAAATTAGAAAGTTGCTTAAAATTGCATGCTCTATCTGAATCATAAAAGAAAAAAAATTTGATTTTCATATCCCTTTAAAATTGCATGCTCTGTCTAAATCATGAACGTTTAAAAGGACAACAAACATCTTGTAAAGGTAATTCTGTTGTGCTGCTATATAACATAATATCAGCCAAATTAACATGGTTTGTTGCCCTTGTTTTTCAGCAGTTACATTCCATCCAACACTTGCCTTATATGGAGGAGCCAATCCACGCTGGAGTTTGCAGACAAGGCAAACAATGGTCATTGTAGTCTCTTTAAAT
This sequence comes from Bombina bombina, assembly GCF_027579735.1. Classification (NCBI taxonomy): domain Eukaryota; kingdom Metazoa; phylum Chordata; class Amphibia; order Anura; family Bombinatoridae; genus Bombina; species Bombina bombina. Next base: position 230,844 of record NW_026510719.1, read on the forward strand.
TTGACCTTCATGTTATTTTAGCTGCTGACATATACACAGACTATAAGGGGCAGTCATTTTCTCAGTACCAAGATGGCTGGCTTAGATACACTACCCTGTTCCTAGTATAGATTAGTGAGCTACTTGCTTAGAAATAGCTTTTCACTACAAGTCTAAAAAATAGTATTTAATAATCATAGGTTTGTTTTCACAATACAATTCACTATACTCATACTTCTAATAAAATAGTAGTGAGAAGTTAGTAATTAGGACTTGAAATGCTTTTAAGGAAGACTTAGAAATATTCCCAGCTAGATTCAAGTTTTAAAACAGAGGTTTGAAAAGCAAAGTTTAATAAACATATATATGCAATACTATTTGCTGCAACAAGTGGATATTTTAAAAGGGGTTAATGGTTTTAATTGAATGTTCCTGTACAGAGCTTAAAGTGCTAAAGTTAGAAGAAATTCCCTTTAATCGACAAAGACTTTGCAAACACCAGTTTCAGTATTTAACTATACATAATATTCATATCCAGATGCATGCAATGTTAAAAGGTTTCTGTTTCACAAGTTCAACTAAGTAGAACAGTATATAATCCAGAGATATAAGGTAGTTAGTGTGAATTGTTTTGAATCACAGCTGCTTCCTAATGAAGAGGAAGAGAGGGAGAATTGTTTCTCGAGCCCTAGCAACATAGTACTTATACCAGCTAGACATGTACATGCTGATCCTTGATTAGGAACTGAATGCAGAAGAAGGCGGCCGCTCGTGGCATTCAGCTCTTTTAGGAGCTGGATTTATTCTTGTAAAATCGTAACATGCTAAGATCTGTGCAAATCTAGATCTTAGTGTGTTGAACTTTTGTAAGAATAAGTCAGGCTCTGAAAAAAGCCAAATGCCATGAGTATTCTTCCCCATTCGGTTTCTAAAGATGGATTTGAATGCACGTCTAATGCCAGCCTATAACCAAGCCAGTTTTTTTTATGCTACTTCAAACAACATATACAAGTATACAGTATTATTACTTTGTGCGCTTAAAGGGACAGTATACACTCATTTTCATATAACTGCATGTAATAGACACTACTATAAAGAATAAGATGCACCGATACTGATATAAAAATCCAGTATAAAACAGTTTAAAAACTTACTTAGAAGCTGTCAGTTTGGCTCTGTTGAAAAGGTAGCTGGAAAGCCCACTGCAAGTGGGAAATAAGACACTCTCCCTCTCCCCCTTCTTTTGCATATGAATAGACCCTTTACACAAACAGGAGCAAGCTGGAGTAGGTAGCTGACGGTATTCTCATAAAACTTTGGGGCTTGGTTAGGAGTCTGAAAATCAGAGCAATGTTATTTAAAAATAAGCAAAACTATACTTTTTAAAAAAAAACAATAAAAAAAAACTTTATGGGCTTTATAAAGAGATCATCTACAAAACATTTATGCTAAGAAAAAAATAGTGTATAATGTCCCTTTAAGAGTACAATGCAATAATAAAAGGTACAGTGCAATAATAATATACCCTAATTAGTTTTGCAGAAATGCTCACCTCCGAGTTTAACCCTTGCAGATGGGTTAAAAAAGTGGTTAATTTTCCACAGCAGACGAGCTGCTAAGCCAGCCCTCATAAATTGCAGATAATTGAGAAGCAGGAGAAGATTTTCAAAAGGAGACATGAACCCCAAATTTGTTTTCTTCTATGATTCAGATAGAGCATACAATTTTAACCCTTTCCGGTCCTATGTCGGAATATATACGACAAAGTGTTTTAGTTCTTGCAGTTCAATGTCAGCTACATTCCAACAAGACTTTTTCACATGAATGTCACAGCTAAATAGCGACATCTAGTGGTTATTTGCTGAACTTGCTATTTAGCTGTGAATTTAAAAGAATGGCGGGCAGAAAGTATTCTGAGGAGAAAATAATGAGAATTTTAGAAGACCGTGATTCTGAAATAGATTTTAGTGAGGATGATGATTTTAACCCCAGTAACTCAAGTAATTCAGATTCAAGTAGTGACACTTAAAATGAAAATTTCAGTGATGCAAATGAAATAGTTGTGGGTGAAAATGAAAATGTTAAGGATGAAGACCCACCTGCTGAAAATGTATATATAAATAAAAATATAAATAATTGGAAAAAGGAACCTTAGTAAAGATCCAAATTTTCTGAGACAGCCTTTTACAGTTCCCAGACCAGGAATTCAAATCCCAAATGGTCAGTGTGAAAAGGAAATTGATTTTTTTTTTTTAGTCAGTTTTTACTGACCAGCTACTGAATCAAATTGTCACAGAAACAAACAGATATGCGATAGTGAAAATACAAAAATGCACTCCTCTGCCTCAATATTCCATCTGCAATACTTGGAAGGAGGTGACTTTGATTGAAATAAAAGCCTTTCTGGGCGTTATAATGAATATGGCTCGAAATTCAAAATCAGAGTTGAAAGAGTTTTTCTCCCAAAAGTAGCTTGATCGCATGCACTTCTTTACCGATGTGTTTTCTAGAACTAAATTCTTACACATTTTCTGGATGTTCCATTTGTGCTCTTCATCACCGCAGCAGCCAATGATGGTTAGAACTAGGGGGAGTAAACGTAAAAGATGTAGCAGACTACATAAACAGTGAACTATTTATACCTGGGGTGAATATAGCAGTAGATGAAAGCACCGTTGGATTCAAGGGCAGAGTACAGTGGAAATGTTACAATCCACAGAAGCCCACCAAATGGGGACTTCAAATCTATTGCTTATGCGATACATAAGGTTACATAGTAGCATTTGTTCCTTATTTCGGCAAAACTACAGAGAGTTCAGTTTGACCTGACCTTCCATTTACTTGTAGAATTGTCCATCATTTGTGCGAAATGTTACTTTAAGTGTCTCAAGGAACAGGTTATGTGTTTACAGACTGATTTTACACAGGACCTCAACTTTGTGAAGAACTATTGCGCCTTAGGATTCACACCACTGGCACTGTTATGACCGACCACCAAGGTTTGCCACAGGAAATGAAGAGCAAACAAATAAAAGTGCACAAGGTCATTGCATATCAGAAAGATAATGAATTCAACAAAGAGTTACCAAAGGCAATTTAGTAACAATTTCAAAGCCATTTTGTTATTTCGGAATACACCAAATACATGGGTGCTGTGGACAGAGCAGACCACTACTGCGGCAGTTATGCCTTTCTGCGAAAGTTGGTGAAATAGTGGAGGAAAATGTTCTTATGGCTGTGTGAAGTTGCAATAGTAAACAGCTTTATGCTATATAATCTTCACCGAAAGCGTAGGTACTTGAAAGTAGTTACTAGGGATGCACTGAAATTTCGGCCGCAGAAAGTTTCTGCCGAAAATGGCATTTTTTGTTATTTCGGGTTTTTTGCCTTTTATTTTCAGTAAAATTATTGTGTAGCATATTTCAAATTTGATGCCAGCCTAGAGCTGCTGTTTGAGTTCATTACTTGACTTACTGTTTTGCACATAATAATAGTTTTCTAGGACTATACTTTATTTTGATAATTGGTAACAAAACAAAAACGGTTAAATCTGATTCTGTTACACAGAACTAAATAAAGAATAATACTAGCGATGCACAAAAATTTGGGCCGCAGAAAATGTGCAATTCCAATTTTGGCCCAAAGAGGACCAAAATGGCTAAAAATGTACAGCCCTGTTCTGTTGAGTTACATGTCTATCCTTAGCATAAGGTGAGCAGCACAGAACTGGCATTGTACACAGAGCACACACATAAGTATCATGACATGATGATATTTGAAACCAGCAGAGCCCATTTTTTTTTTTTTTTAGAAGGAAACCAAAGTTCTGAATAGTGAATACAGTAATCAAAGGAGGAAAAGTAACATGTTTATAAACACTTGATATTATCAGACACAGCCCTAAAGCACACACAGTGAATATGTATAAGCCTTATATACAGTGCTCATACATCAGCCTCATGTGCGTAAACATTCTATTCGCCTGAGTCAAATATGCGTGCACACTATATATGTATAAGCCCCAAGCTTCCACACAGTTGGTACAAATTAGCACCCACCAGACAGTGTATACAAAAAAGCACAATAACTTTCTATAACCACCTTGCACGTAGGGTTGTAGCTAAGTCCGGTGGTCCTGGTGATAGGTGACAGGCAGACTTCATTTGGGGCTCCGGACATATAATCTGACGGGTCAGTGTGAGACCCAAACCAGGAATTAGGCTGAGATACGATGAAAAACAATCAGGTGCAGCCATGCCCATCACATGGATAACTACACCCAAAAACAACACACATGTCCACCTCGTATTGTTGTCTGGCTAGAACCACGCTCTCCCTTATAGAGCTCCAGTTTCACTGCAGATCACCCCTTCGGTACAAGTGACCACATCCATTTGTTGGAGCTTTCCCGCCTACAAGCTCTCTCAGCTACACACACACTGCAGTTAAAAAAGAAAAAAACAATTTCGGTTTTCGGCCAGGGGCATCCTGAATTTTCGGTATTGGTCCAGAATTTTCATTTCGGTGCATCCCTAGTAGTTACATAACATTTCGAAAGGCATTGATTGAGCAGCTCGTTGGACAAGTTCGAAATGTCAATGCATAAATGCAGGGAAGGCCATCAACACAAGACACTGAAGACAGGCTAAATGGTAACCCCACTTCGTGATGAAAAATGAAAAAAATTCTACCAAAGATTATGCAGTATGTAGCAACAGAAAAATGAAAGGTGAAAGACGAGAAACTGCCTACTTCTGTGAAACTTGCACAAGAAAAGCTGGTTTACACCCAGGTCTATGTTTTAAAAAGGTTCATACAATGAAAAACTAGGGAGACTAAAATAACGTTTTAGAATAATAATTATTAGTTGCTTTGTAGTTATAAGAAAATAAATCTGTGTTATATAAAACTTAAAAGTATGTTTTTTTTTTTTAAAAAACCCAACATTTTTTAAATAAGACCTGCTGGCGCACTAAGTGAAAATTTATAGGACCGGAAAGCGTTAAACAACTTTTTCAATTAACTTCTATTATCATTTTGTTTTGTTTTATTTTCCTGGCATCCTTTTTTTTTTAAAGAGCAGCAATGCACTACTCAGTGCTAGCTGAACACATCATGTGAACCAATGCAAGAGGTATATATGTGCAACCACCAATAACCAGCTAGCTCCCAGTTGTTTGTTGATGCTGCTGAGCATACCTAGGTATGTTTTACCTAAGTAAAGTCGTTTAAAATTGTAAGGTCTGAATCATGAAACAAACATTTTGGGTCTCATGTCCCTTTAATGATAAATCCTAAAGAACTGAGGGAGAATCCAATTGATAACAAGCTACAGTATTTTGTGTGGTCTTCATACAGGGTATTCATTGCCTAGTGTGATTCATTTGATTGCATTTTGACTTTCTAGTAACTTTGAACACCCTTTGTGTAAAACATGTTTGTCCCACACTTCCTAGAGAGGCCAAATAGAAATTCTGTAACCAGAATTTTCTTCTAAAAAAGGTACAAATTGTCTTAACCAGCTGATTTCTAGGTTACAGGATTTACTTTTTTGGCCTTTCTAGGTATTATAGGACAAACACAATTTTTACACAAACAAGGGACAGTCTACTCCAAAATTTGTATTGTTTCAATAGATAGATAATGCCTTTTATGAATTATTCCTCTGCTTTGCACAACCAACATTGTTATATTAATAGAAAACGTTTAAACCTCTACATTTCTGCCTGTTTCTAAGCCCCTACAGACCACCTATTATCTCATGCATTTTTATTAGCTTTTCACGGCAAGACACTGTTTATTCATGTGTGCTATATACATAACATTGTGCTCACATCTGTGGAGTTGTGCAGGACCCTGCACTAACTGGCTAAAATGTAAGTTTGTAAATAGCCCTGAGATAAGGGGGCTGTCTGTAGAGGCCAGATGAAAGTTAATCACAGAGGTAAAAAGTATATTAATATAACCATGTTGGTTGTATAAAACTGGGGAATGGGTAATAAAGGGACTATCCTTTTAAACAATACAAAACTTTGAGTAGACTGTCCCTTTAAGGTTTCTTAAACTATTTTTTTTTTTTTTTTTAAATGGACACTAATAATGAAGTAGGAACCATCTGAACATTTTTCAATTGACCCCGATTTCTGAAATGCCATAGCTGGAATGAGAACGGATAGGTGGAATATGTAGCACTGGGATAAAAAATAATTTTATATGTTAATTTTTTCAATTCTTCTACACTTCAATTAGAAGTGTTTATAGCAGTTTAATTTGTTGTCTGTTTCTTGAAACCTGAAGAACAACAATTCCCTGTTGGTATTACAGCAGCAAAGAAAACAAAATGTGTATTTACGCATTTTTCTAGAAACGTCTTCAATGCACTTTCAAGACCAACACAAAAATACCAAATAACCTGTAGTAATCTATACCAGAACTATGTAAAAATGAATCACTGTATTAATCCTCTACAAGTTCATGCAGATATCTCATCATGCATTATAAAAAGGAAAAGTCTACCATTAAAAAGGAGATTAAAAGGGCATACACTGTACAGTTTATGGTTATCAGCATCTACTGAAATATGTGAGCTGCCAAGTCATTAGACATTAGCAGGCAGCTGATGTTCTACTAGATGTGAGGTAGCAGCAGCTGGTAAGACTATAGGTACATATTTTAAAGGGACAGTATACTGTAAAATCGTTTTTCCCTTAATGTGTTTCCAATTACTTTTTAAACCAACTGCAGAGTATATTATGTATAAGAATTTGCTTTTAAGGTTGATTTGAGTATATGAAATAGCTGATTTTGTGTTTTGAAGCTATAGCCTAATAAAATGGTATATAATCAGATCTCATTACTTTATCACATTGTGTACATATACATACTTCTTTATCTTATATATTTCTGTAAACCAAAGACCAATACTTGGAGAGAGCAATGGAAAATTAACATTTTATTACCTTATCTCTTCTATACCCCCCTGGGAGTGTCATTTCTTCTGCTGGCTGTGTTTACACAGCTTATCTATAGCTTAGACCTAAGGCCAGAAACTTTCAGAGTAGGTGGTATATCTTAGGCTAAATCAACTATTTCAAATTCCAATATAAGGGTAAAGGAAATACTTGTAAACTATTTAATACACTCCAGCAGGTAACGTGGATCATTGGGAACAAATTAAAGGGTACAATTTTTTTTCGAGCAAAATGTCCCTTTAAGTGCCTCTATTTGAGAATAAAGCCCTTCTAAAGAAAGTTCAGATCTAGTTGTTTAATTTTTACCAATGATTTTTTTTTATATTTATTAGGAACTAGTTTGAAGCACAAAACAGGTAAATAGATAAAGTGAATCTTACTTGAATTATTAAAATGTGTTAATTCAAATCAGCAATATATGTTGCTAAGATGGCTTAGACCTTTGAGAGTCAATGTGCTGTTGTAGACATTTATGCATATTTATCACCCAAATCACTTTGCTGCTGAGGGCCCTGAGACACATTTGTCTTCCACCTTTAAGAAATGGGATACATTAGAGATCAAATGGTTCTCCCTGGATAGAACCTGACTTAACATTGCATGCGGATTTATTAGATTCTACAAAAACAGAATCCATTGCAGCTTCTTGCTCCTCTAAGGTGGCAAGAACTGTAGCTCCTTGTGCAGAGGAAGTACCAGGAAGATTCTGTGGTTCTGGCTTTTTCTCCAAATCTGCTATTTTCCTACCCTTGCGTTTTCCAAGGATTTTTATATAGTTAGATGGCACTAATCCTGTTGTTTGTCCATCCAGGCTTCCAAGCAACCATCCCCGGACACTGGGTTGTTGTTCTGAAATTAAACAAATATATTCATGATATATTCTACAGCCACAATGCCTCCAAGTGACTAAAAGAGATTTGAAGTAACATAATTAAAATAATCAAGCATCAGTATAACAAAAAATAAGAAAAGGAATTTGGTTTGAGGGTGCATTTCCTGTAAGTCCTGGATCATATTAACACACAAGGAATAAATGTTTGCTCACTTATATTGATTCTTCATGATTTATTGGGCTAAATAGCTAAATAAACAACATTTAAGGGGTGTTACACAAAAAATAATCCATTAAAAAATAAAAATAGACAAATGATTTGATGGTTTGGGAACAAATAATTTACTTTTGGTTCCCTTAAACATTTTTAGCACTTATTTTATAAAACAAAAAGGTAAAAAAAAACATTTTTTACTAAACAAACATTTTGTATTACTATCTTAAAGTGTTTACTGTCCCTTTTGGTGTAATAGCCAGTCCTCAGGCGATGAACTAAACTGTGCCGGAGCATGCTTCATGCAAAGGTAATGTATAGGCAAGAAAGATTCCGACTCACTGTATTACCCACAAACCTACAAAATTACATAACAAACAAAAATGTGCCAGGGCTTGACAAGGAGTCTTCTACAGACTTTCAATGGTATTTTTGTATTAACAATCTTCCAGCAATTACATTTTTAAATGTATACATTTTATCTTGTACATACACACACACACAAACATATACACTAAATATAAAAAAAAATCATAGCAGTGGCCACTGCTTTACAGTAGCTATTAAAAGTGTGTATTCAATTTTATATAAAATTGTACAAGTCCAATAAAACAACACAAACTACTTAAATTGTAAACTTAGCATAGTCTGTTATTTTGTACTATTATTTATAGTTTGCGCCTTAAGTGCATCCTGTATAAGACATAATTGACTTTGTAAGCTATATACTTTGTAAGTTAGCCTAACTGTGTAAAGCAGTTTTGTATGTATTTTCAGGTGTATTATTTTATTTGATTATTTTTGGGGAGTTCTTCCTGGTTTGATTTAGTTTGATGGGATAGATATATAAACATACTTGATGAGTCTGTAGTGTTTAAACCAGAAATCAGAATCTTTATATTTCCAGGTGTCCACATTTAATATTTATTTCATATCATAGTGTATTACTCAAAATCCTAATAATAATAATAATAAATATAATGTATGTCTCAACAAGGTACTGTTTGTATGTTGGTTTACTTCTCAGCATTAGATAAATCCTACCTTTAGGAGCCAGATTAAGCAGATCTCCAGCATGAAAGGAGATTTCTTCGTCAGAAGAAGCAGTAAAGTCATATTCAGCTCTGCCCACAACATGGTCATCTTCTCCATTTGCCCAGTTTATGTTTTCTAAATACAAAAGGTGCAATACTGTGTGACGATTTGCAACATGGCAAAAAACTAAATCACTTGCACATTTCAGAGACCATAAAATAGCTTGGCAGACAATGAGTAAGCATGAGGTTGGATTATCGATCAAAGTGACACAAAAGCAAAAGTTTTTTTTCACGATTCAGGCAGAGCATAGATTTTTAAATAACTTTTCAATTTACTTCTATCAAATTTGCTCCACTCTTTTAACCCCTTAACGACCAAGGACGTGTCAGGCACGTCCTACAAAAACAAAATACACAGTTAGTGACCAAGGACGTGCCTGACATGTCCTCTGGGGTCTAAAGCTCAGGAAGCGATCGTGATCGATCCCAGCCGCTTCCAGGGTATTGCAGTGATGCCTCAATATTGAGGCATCACTGATACCTTTTTTAAGCATCTGATGCAGAGAGAGACACTCTGTGGCCCTCTCTGCATTGGCCAGCGATGTTTGTAAATAATTTCAGTGAAAAACCTAAAGTTAGTGAAAAAGTGAACGATTTTTTTTTATTTGATCGCATTTGGCGGTGAAATGGTGGCATGAAATATACCAAAATAGGCCTAGATCAATACTTTGGGTTGTCTACTACACTAAAAGTAACCCTACAAGCTCCCTTCAAGCTACCTAATTAACCCCTTCACTGCTGGGCATAATACATATGTGGTGCGCAGCAGCATTTAGAAGCCTTCTAATTACCAAAAAGTAATGCCAAAGCCATATATGTCTGCTATTTCTGAACAAAAGAGATCCAAGAGAAGCATTTACAACCATTTGTGCCATAATTGCACAAGCTGCTTGCAAATAATTTCAGTGAGAAACCTAAAGTTTGTAAAAAAAGGTTTGTGAAAAAGGTAACAATTTTTTTAATTTGATCGCATTTGGCAGTGAAATGGTGGCATTAAATATACCAAAATGGGCCTAGATCAATACTTTGAGTTGTCTACTAAAAAAAAAAAAAAAAAATATCTATATACATGTAAAGGGTTATTCAGGGATTCCTGACAGATATCAGGGTTCCAATGTAACTAGCGCTAATTTTGAAAAAAAAATGTTTGGAAATAGCAAAGTGCTACTTGTATTTATTGCTCTATATCTTGCAAAAAAAGCAAAGAACATGTAAACATTGGGTATTTCTAAACTCAGGACAAAATTTAGAAACTATTTAGCATGGGTGTTTTTTGGTGGTTGTAGATGTGTAACAGATTTTGGGGGTCAAAGTTATAAAAAGTGTGTTTTTTTCCATTTTTCCATCATATTTTATATATATTTTTGTTATAGTAAATTATAAGATATGATGAAAATAACAATACAAGTACAGTAAATGAGTAAGAGGAAAATTACAGCTAAACACAAACACCGCAGAAATGTAAAAATAGCCCTGGCCCCAAATGGTCAACAAATAGAAAAGTGGTCTGGTCACTAAGAGGTTAATATAATTTGTTGAAGAATCAGCAATGAACTACTGTGAGCTAGCTGAACATCTCAGGTGAGCCAATGAGAAGGGGCTTTATATGTGCAGCTACCAATCAGCATCTAGCTCATAGTAGTTCATTGATGCTTCTGAGCTTACTTACATAGGAATCCTTTTCAACAAAGGATACCAAGAAAACTAAGCAAATTATATAATAGAAGTACATTTGAAAGTTGTTTAAAATTGTGTCCGATTCATGAGTCCCTTTAATAAAATACTCGCCTTCCCAGTATGCCTTCATAGACGGGGATGTAAAGGGATTGGGAATATATGCAATTTATTGAACAAACTAAGTTGGCTCACTGTATCCATATGCTTATACATGTAATATACAGGTTTGCATACGTACAAGCCTAACAATAATAATCTGTTACATAATACTTTAAAGTGAATGTAAATTTAAATGAATGAGTGCCCATTTTTTAAAAATACTATTAAAAACAGGGGCACTTTCATTCATTAGAATTTACATTAAAGCGTATTTTTTTTTTTTTTTTTAATACTTACCTTTTTATTTAGGAAAACAGACCAGCGATCCTCCGCCCGCAGCTCCTTTGTACTTAGCACAGCAATGACGAATCAGCTTCCTCCAATCGTTGCGAGCACCCCAAGGCGTCCAGCTCATGAGGCCACGCAACGATTGAAGGAAGCCGGTTTTGTCATCAATATTCTAATTACAGCATGAGATATGGGCGGAGGATCGCCGGTCTTAGAATTCTGACACCACTGCTGCATGTTTTCTGTGTACAAAATAAAGGATCAGCTTTTCAGTTACCTGTTGGCTTCTAGTTCAAGTGTGAAATAAAAAGCGAAAATCTGTTCTTATAAACAATTGCTTAGGAACTAAAAAAAAAAAAAAAAATGGCAGATTCTCTATATTTTCAATTCCACAGCAGGCTAATGCTGGTATTCTGGTTATTTTAAGCCAGAGGCACAATTATTTAGACCAGTTTTAGACCTATAAATGCACATATAAGGTTGTTTTTTTATAGCAGAATGTCTCTTACTCTTATTTTCACCCTAAGTTTAATGAATGCCCTTAAGAATATGCATGGGCATATTACACACAATTTATAATCAGTGATAAAAAAACATTTCTTCAGTATTAAAAATAACACAAGTGGGTAAGACGAACGTATGAACATGATGATAACGTTTAACCCCACCAGCAGATTCACACAAAGTTATAGAGAACAATTGGTTTATCCTAAACCAAGACCCAACTCTACCCTTCTACAACAAACCACCTCCAAGAATGGTATACAACAGAACCAGTAACCTCAGAGATATATTAGTTAAAACTACCTTTGAGCCTGGCATAAGACAAAACCAATGGCTGCCAACACCTAAAAAAAAAAATGCTACAGTTGTGGAAACTACATTACATGCAACTCTTTTCCTAAAGGTTCAAAATTCCATCACCCACACAATGGGAAGACAATATACATATAACATAGACTGACATGCACCACAGAGTATGTTGTCTATCTGATTATTTGTCCATGTGGCCTTTTTTATGTAGGAAAGACAAGCACGTCTTTCCGTGATCGCCTTGCAAATCACCGCAGCGCAATCAGGAAAGCCATCAAAGATAAGAAAAGTGACCAACCTGTGGCACGTCACTTTATGCAACATGGCCACACTGTAGCCATGCTAAGAACCATCCTCATTGACTGGATACCGCCACTAAAAAGAGGGGGTGATAGAAACCTTGAACTACTCAAAAGGGAGGCAAGGTGGATTAACCGCTAGGAAACACTGGTTCCCAAAGGACTAAACACCAGCATTGACTATGCCCTATACTACTAGGTTTTGTACATTGGTGGTGCTCATGCACCCTGGGAAGGACCTATACCAGTATATACTTATATTTATAGTCACTTATAGTAGTAGTAACAGTCTTATTTCTCCCCGCACCCTAAGTACTTTTGGCTAATTGTGTATAGAATTTAAGCCTACCTTCCTAAACTCCTCAGCCTTAAAGTACCCTTTTTGACTATTTTTCTTGGCAATTTGGTTTTACTCTCATTGCTATGGATTCCTTCATATCTCGTTTTCATTGTATAGCTTAATGTGTACTTGCGGTGACTCCCCACATATCGTCACATAGCCCTTTTATTACATTCAGTCTAGACTCTGACCTAACATATCCATACATGATCTGGTTTACGGTTATCTCTATACATAATGACCCTATTTACATACATCAGACACTCTTCATATTTGATATTATATTTTCCCAGTTTGTATACTTAAACTTATACACACATGAACACCACCACTTGCAGGTTTGCCACTGTTTATAACGTAATACACGTAATTCTCCAGTTTTCATATACTACACTACCCCCATTTGTAGGATCTACACCAACACACATAAATAATATTCTTACATTACAATTTCCCAGTTTTTGTACTTACAATAGTACACACATGAACAATACCCATTGTAGTTTTGCAACTGTCTATAACGGGATACACATCATTCTTTAATATCATACATATTTCACTATCCCCACTTGTAGGATCTACATTAACACATACATAAATAATTTTCCTTGCAGCTTTCACTACCGTTTTTTAAGCAATACAAGTTGGGCACTATAGTGCATTTATGAACGTAATATTGCATTTACTGTTGCCATAGCAACCAGCACGGACCTCTCTGGCCACGTGCTAGTCACACCGCTGATGACATCATTGCCATCAGCGTCTCTCATACCCATCAGTATAAAAAAGCGGAAGAGACATACTACTGTTTACCGCTGAACATTTTCCACGTGCAGTGAATACGGTGAGCCATGCAAGACCTTGCCCCTATTGTTTTGTCAACTAGTCTTAGCACCAGGACGTTTCTTAAAAACTGGGCGTAAGGGACGAATATTACTCGCTCTTACACATACACCACTTTACAATTACGGTTAAAAGGAGATTTGGTTTATGTAAACTATATTTTCTTGTGTACTCTGCACATTTACTTTAGTACTGAACATTGCCTATGTTTACACTATGGACAACATATTGTGTAGATAGGTTACACTATAATGATTATAGTATTTTTTATTTCCATTATACTACACTGATGTACACTTTAATCATTAGTGTTGATGTATGTATTAGTGTGTTCATTATGGTACCAATGCGTGTTAACCACTTTGATTGTGCATGTACTACTGAAATACCTGCATGTACAGTTTTCATTTTGTATACAAGCTGTAAGGATAACTAATTTTAGGTTGTTATTGCCATATAACTTTTATATAGTCATGTATTATACTAATTGCACTAGACTGTATGGATTGTAATAATATGAGCTGTGTTTGGTTGAGAAACAACTTTTTTCAACTATTTGAAGTATGAGCTACCTGCATATCTACCAATTGTGTACAGTTTACCTAACTGAGTTTGAGTATTAATTTCTATATAGAAAAAACTTAGATATATATGCGGGTACTAATCTATATATGTATAGTCACTTTGCTTTTATTCTACATGGTTGTAATCCTATGTTGTGTTGTCTTACACTTAGGGATATTAACTATGATTTTAACTTGTGCACCTTTCTATTAGAAACAGTCTTGACAAAGGTCCCTGTGAGGCCCGAAACGTTGACTGAACCTTTGTTGATGAATTACTAATAAAAATAATGTACATTAAGTCTTGTGAGTGGCTCTTCTTTATTTGAAGTTTCTACCTAACTACCATAGAGAGCACCCAGGCAATGAAGACAAGCACTCCAGATACCAGGTCACAAATGCCTGGGGTGCAACAGACAAAATTGTAGAAGCAAAGGAAGAGTGCACTCGCCAGGACTTTTCAAAGGTTTATTTCCTAAGTTGTGAACGTTTTCGGGGGTTTAGCCCCTTCCTCAGACATACAATAAACAAGTTGTTTATTGTATGTGTGAGGAAGGGGCTAAACCCCCGAAAACGTTCACAACTTAGGAAATAAACCTTTGAAAAGTCCTGGCGAGTGCACTCTTCCTTTGCTTCTATAATATATATACTATATATATATATATATATATATATATACTATATATATATATATATATACTATATATATATATATATATATATATATATATATATATATATATATATATATATATATATATATTTTTTTTTTTAATTCATTATTTAAAGGGATACTAAAACCAATTTTTGTCTGCCATGGTTCAGATAGAGCAGGTAATTTTAAGCAACTTTCTAATTTACTTCTATTATCAATTTTTCTTTGTTCTCTTGCTAGCTTTAATTAAAAAGCAGAAATGTAGTACTATCCAAAAACGAAAAGAAGCTCGCTTCATCACCTCTGTTCTACAGGATAGAAATATCAAATATCGTTGGGGGTTCCCATTCAGCCTAATAGTCCCCCATGAAGGGACGATACTCATCTACAAAGGTATTCAGGACCTGGATAAACTTTCTAAAGGATTGGGAATCCCTCTGAAACCCCCGGGACCTCCATCTTCCTCCGACGAATTCCAACCCCCCACTCTGCGCTCACATCTTTCCACTCTGCAGAAGACATCCTGGAGTAAAGTCCAATCTCTTAAAAAGAAACGGAAAGAACATTCCTACACCTCTCCAGCTACTACTGGAGACTGATTGAACTGTCACCTTATCTTGATTTCTACAGTGGGTGAGATTACATCTACGCTCTAGACGAACTATTGTTGTCATGTTTAATCTGTTTTGCTTTGCTAAAGTTAATTATGCATTCCTGGTTACTTTTATACATATTTACATTTACAATGTTCTTACATAGCTTAATCTACAATTCTTAGTTTTGACTGTGGTGAAGAATTAACCACCCGTATTCTGACCTGTAAAGGTTAATTTACCATTTAATTTTTCTCTTTGAAGGTTTAAGTATGCAACTCTTAATTTATATGTTTGCACTGTTATTTTGTTTTATTAAAACAACTAAGTCCTCTCTGTTGTAAAACCTCTGACTGAAATGAAAGCAATTTCAGTCACCATTATGATTCTTTACCATCCCTCCCCCTTGACCATCCACCCTATCCCCAAAGGTTACTACAAGTACTTAACTGCTTATTTCGGTATACTCACACAAGGAATTTATACAGACCCAGACAATACTCAACCTCACTTTTTTCCCCACCAGAACACACACATGAACCAGATAGACCCAAAACAAGGCCCAAGTTATGTTTTCATATATGCTACATAGTAACACATAATGACTCACAATACAAAAGTCAGTAGACCGTTAACTTTCCTGTCCATTAATGCAAAGGGCCTAAACAACCCTCACAAAAGGAATATAGTTATTCGAGACCTCAAAAGTAAAGGAGGCGATATAATATTTATACAAGAGTCCCATTTCTTAAAGGGCCACAAACCCAAAACCTTTCTATATAAGTTTGGCCCCTCATATTATTCTTCTAATACCTCTAAAACTAACGGTGTGGGAATTTTAATTAAGAAGGGGATACCTTTCCAGCTGCTGGACTCCCATAAAGATGCAGAAGGCAGATACTTAATTCTAGTGGGCAAACTTTATAACACAACAGCAACCTTAGTAAGCGCTTACACCCCCAATACCGCCCAAGATAAATTTATATCTTCCCTGACAAATAAAATTTTAGAAGTCACCAAAGGTATGCTAATCTTAGGGGGCGATCTTAACATCACTCTAGATCCCTTTAAGGATAACTCCAACCACACCTCATCTACATCACATAGAACCATAGCCTCTGTAAGACAAAAACTGAGAGATCTAGCCGTCCACGATGTGTGGAGGATACACCACCCAGAAGTAGAAGACTTTACCTTTTTCTCACACCCACACTCACGTTACACCCGCATAGATTACATCCTAACCGACGTCACCTCCCTATCATATGCCACACAATCCTCGATCCTATCGTCATCCTGGTCGGACCATTCCATAGTATCATGCATCATTCACTGGCCCTCAGCTTCTCCCTCCACCTATACTTGGAAACTCAACGAAGAACTTTTAGACCTCCCACAATACACTGATAAGTTACAGAAAGCTATACAAGAATTCTTTGATATTAATCTTGGTTCAGTGCCAGAATTTCATAACATCTGGGAAGCACACAAAGGGACTATACGAGGGGAATTAATGAGTATGCAATCTCACTATAGAAAACAACAGAGACTCCTGTTACAGGACTCCCTGTACAAGATGAATGAGCTGGAGATACAGCTCAAAAAAAAGCCTACCGACACACAAATAGCTAAAGCCTTACAGGAAAGTAAACAAATCACAACAAATCTACTAGACAAGGAGTGCAAAAGACTAGCCTTTAAACTAAAACAATCATTCTATGAAGTGGATAATAAATGTAGCAGACTTTTTGCCCGCAAACTGAAACGCACATCCAATCGCGCATATATTCTCAAGATCAAAACCACTGATAAAACACATCATGATACTTCCAACATAGCAGAATCATTCCGATCTTACTACGACCACCTATACAACCTAACTGCAACAACCCCAAACAAACACACTCACACCCCGACTGACATTGCATCACGTATTGAACTCTTTTTATCAGATATAAACTTCCCCGAGGTAGCGAAAGAGCAACTAACTCTTCTCCAACAGCCCTTTACCTTACTGGAGATCCGAAAGACTATAACAGACCTTCCCACTGATAAAGCCCCAGGCCCAGACGGTTACACAAACTATTATTACAAGAAATACACAGACATCCTATCACCACACCTACTGACCCTCTTTAACTCAATTACATCAGACAACCCCTTCCCCACACAGAACCTGGAGGCTATTATTTCCATAATACCGAAACCTGGGAAAGACCCCGAGCGTGTAGAAAATTACAGACCAATTTCCCTACTAAATACAGATTTAAAAATTTATGCCAAGATTTTAGCCACCCGACTAAACACCGTCCTTCCACAATTCATTGGTAAAGATCAAGTCGGATTTGTCCCAGCAAGAGAAGCTAAGGATAATACGATCAGGATAACCCAATTGATAGAACACGCCAAACTTAGGAATATTCCGCTCTTGGTCCTGTCGACCGACGCGGAAAAAGCCTTTGACCGCGTCGGTTGGCAGTTTCTGAGAGCGGTACTATTAAAAATGGGCCTGGGGCAGGAATTTACAAGCAGGGTTTTCGCCATGTACACCACCCCCACAGCCAGGGTACGGGTAAACGGGTCCCTCTCAGCCCCCTTTCACATCACCAATGGAACCAGACAGGGCTGCCCCCTCTCCCCACTCCTGTTTGCCTGTGCGATTGAAGCACTAGCCCACAAAGTCCGTAATCAACCCCTAATCACAGGCATACAAACTCAAAATTCACACCATAAAATAATGCTTTATGCAGATGATGTCCTGTTCTGCATCACAAACCCACTTACCACTATACCTCATATTCTCCAATTACTAGACGAATTCGGAATCGTATCTAACTTTTTGATTAATAAGAACAAGTCAGAAATCATGAACATAAATCTCCCCCAGGAAGATTTAGACCTAATCAAACCAATATGTCCATTCAGATGGCAGTCCACATCACTCCGATATTTGGGTATTCATCTAACTCCAACCCCGGACCAATTATTTGCCATAAATCACAAACCCCTCCTCTCCAAAATAATAACGGATCTTTCCTCCTGGAAAAAAACACATATCTCTTGGCTGGGGAGAATTAATGTTGTTAAGATGATCATCCTCCCTAGAATTCTCTACCTCTTTCAGACCTTGCCCATCCCACTTCCACCGAGTTTCGTGAACACATTACAGTCAAATGTATTGGACTTTATTTGGTTCAATAACAGAGCAAGAATCAGCAAAAAAATTATGCTCCTACCCATAACTATGGGAGGCCTCGGGGTTCCGGACTTCCACAAGTACAGACAAGCTACATTCTTGCAGCGCATTATAGATTGGCACAGTAATTTAGACAACAAACTATGGGTCCAATTAGAACACGACCTCTCACAAACCCAACACTTAGGCCAATTATGCTGGACACCAAAAGACCGAGGAAGATTCTTAAAATCTCCCTCGCAAATTACTCTAGAAACGTATAAAGCGTGGGACAAAATGCTAATTGAATACCCCAATATTTCAACCAAGTTCTCCCCACTAACACCCTTGACTCACAATACTGAGTTCCGCCCGGGCCTCCCGCTATCAAACAGACTTACCAATACCCCCCTCCGGTCCTTACAGATATACCATATGGGAAATGAACAGCACTCTCCCACACGACAGGAACTAATCTCCACAGGGTTTCTAGTCTTCAAAGATTGGCTCTTCTACAGACAATGTCACTCATACATTACAACTCACCCACAAGCTACTAACATGACCAGATCACTAACACCCCTAGAATCCCTCTGCCATAAAAATACTCCGACCAGGAACGCACTGTCCATCACACATACAATCTTGTCACAACAACCACATGGTTCGCTCCCATATTATATAGATAGATGGAATTCCGAATTAGGAACAGAGATCACATATACAGAAGCCCTGCAAATTTTTAACAATATTAAAAAGACTTCAATTTCCTGTAAATTCATCGAACTCAATATCAAAATCCTGCAGCGATGGTATCTGACCCCAGAGAGATGCAAAAAGATTTACAAACTCAAATCAGCACAGTGCTGGAGATGTGGTTCAGCTGATTTCCACATGTCCCACATATGGTGGCAATGTGACAAATTATCCCCCACGAGGGCACTGATAGCGAAGGAATCTAGCTCAATCTTAGGTGTACCCACCCCCCCCGATCCATGTATGTGGCTTTTTAATAAGATCCCAAACAAACTCCCCACCCCCTCCAAAAAACTATTCCATATTTTAAGCAATAGCTTTAAAATCATACTAGCTAGAAACTGGAAATCAGATAAAGTCCCTTCCCTAGCACAATGGCAATTAGAGTGTCACCGCACCCTTTCCTTAGAAGAATACCATTACATGAAAAACAAAACTATGGACACATATGCCCAAATGACCTTTATATGGGAAACTTACATACAGACTAAAACTCCAACCACTCAGGAGGCCCAAAATTAATCGGTTCTTGTAAAATTATGTTGATGTAACATAGAACTGCTTTTTGATCCAGATAATATGCTTATCCTTGTAACCATTGTAACCTTAATTGTTTATTCTCCCATTTCTCCTCCCCCCTTCCCTTATACCCCTTTATTACTTCAGCTGTGAAGCAAGTCAACAATGTAACTCATTTTTATTTCTTGTATTTTGAATGTATGTACTTGTTTTACTCTCAATAAACTTTTTGAAAACTAAAAAAAAAAAAAAAAAAAAAAAAAAAAGCAGAAATGTTAATCTTAGGAGCCGGCCCATTTATGGTTAATAACCTGTGTTACGCCTGCTTATTGGTGGCTAAAATGTAGTCACCAATAATCAAGCACTATCCAAGGTGCTGAACCTAAAATGGGGGCTCCTAAGCTTTACATTACTGCTTTTTAAGTATAGATAGCAAGAGAACAAAGAAAAATTGATAATAGGAGTAAGTTAGAAGGTTGCTCAAAATTGTCTGCTCTATCTGAATCATGAAAAGAAAATATTTGTGTTTAGGGCTAGATTTATTAACGCTGAGGCATACAGGGGTGCATATACGCGCCCCTGTACGCCTCAGCTCGCCTGTGGCGGGGCGAAATTTTGCGCTCACGTGCGATCCCGCCCCCTGCCCGCGTACAGCCAATCACGCGCGGGCAGGAGCTGTCAATCTCCTCGGTCGGACTCGACCGAGGAGATTGAATTTCGCCACAATAGAGGTGGCGTAGATGTTAGGGAAGCAGCGGTCTGGTGACCGCCGCTTGATAAATCACGGCGAGCAAGTTCTTGAGAGAACTTGCTGCCATAGAGGCTTGATAAATCGAGCCCTTAGTGTCCCTTTAATTTGAAATAAGCTCTATGCAGCATTACAGTAAAATCAAATTTAAAATACAATGGATTAGATAGATCATGCAGTTTTAAACAACTTTTTAATTTACTTCTATTATCAATTTTGCTTAGTTCTATTGCTATCCTTTCTTAAAGAGTAATCCTAGGCGAGTTACAAAAGCATGCAAGTGTCTCTGGCAGCAGTGTTGTACCATTACTAATAGCAATGTTAGACATAGTTGCAAACACTGTTGCCATAGACTACTGAGGACATGCACACCTGAGCACCTACCGGCTTAGCAAGATTTACTTTTCAATAAAAGATACCAAAAGAACAAAGCAAGTTTGAAAATAGAAGTAAATTGAACAGTTGAGTCAAAGTGCAGGCTCTATCTGAATCCTGAAAGTTTAATGTTGCTGTCCCTTTATGTTAAGAAATTCAATAATCAAAATTAAAAAGGGACAGACCAAGTTTAAACCTTCATGATTCAGATAGAGCATGCAGTTTTACTTATATTATCCAGTGTTCTCCACAGAAAGATGATGCCAACTGGGTGGTAATATGAAGTAGCTGAGTTGGAGCATTTTCTGTTATCAAAGAACAAATTGCATAATTTAACAAATGTATTTAAAAATACTGTGTGCAATGACATTTGAAAAAAATAAAAAATTAGCTAATTTTAGCTTAATATTTAGCCAGTGGGTCAGTGAATTCAGCTGGGTTATGCACCTATCAAATAGGTATCCTATGTTGAAAAGCATATCTAGGTAGACTCAGGTGCAGCAGTGCACTATTGAGAACTAGGTGCTGATTGGTGGCTGCACATATATGCCCCGTCGTTGGCTTTCTTAATTACCTTCCAGTAGCACATTGCTGCTCCTTCAACAAAGGATACCAAGAGAATAATGAAAATATAATAATACAAGTAAATGGGAAAGTTGCTTAATATTGTATGCCTTTATCTGAATCATGAAAAAAGTGGGGTTTTGAGTTGTTTTTTTTATGACACTTTCAGTGATGTTGATGCTGCAGTATATGATACCTGTTCAGAACCTGCTATAAAAAGGGAAATTCTGGTCAAAATGTATATGCACATAGATGAATTACATATTTTGAATAGAAACATATTTACAATATAAATGTATTGGCAAAAATGCTTCTAGTAAAAGTTATCACTGCTTTAGTGTTAGCATTATTTTCTGCACGTGCATGTGAAGCATAGCTAGATATTCTCAGTGTTCAGAGTCATTACCCGATGGTACAAGCACCTTGGGATCTCTGAACAAGTGCTGTGTTTAAAATGTTGGTGCCCAGTGCATACTTAAATACACATTTGAAACAGCTACATAGAATTTATTAGCATTTTTGCTAATACATGAATATTACAAAAATGCTTCTATTCAAAACTGAAAGGCACCCGTGTGGATTTGAATTTTGGCTGGAATATCCCTTTAAAGGGACGGCAAAGTCAAAATTAAAACTTTCATGGGTCAGAAAGAGCTCGCAATTTTAAACAACTTTTCAGTTTACTTCTTGTATCTAACTTGCTTCTTTTTCTTGGTATCCTTTGTTGAAATGCATACCTAGGTAGGTTCAGGAGCAGCAATCCACGACTGGGAGCTAGCTGCTTACTGGTGGCTGCACATATATGCCTCATTATTGGCTCACCTAGTCTGTTCAGCTAGCTCACAGTGGTGCACTGCTGCTCTTTCAACAAAAGATACGAAGAGAATTAACAATAGAAGTAAATTGGGAAGTTGTTCCATGTCCCACAATTTATATTTATCTGGCCAAAACAAATGAAAAATGAGTCTTTGGTAAAACAGACTATTGCAGATTTATGCTTTATACCAGAGATGGTGAACCTTGGCACTCCAGATGTTTCAGAACTACATTTCCCATGATGCTTAGGCACTCTGAAGTCCAGTTGAACATCTGGAATTCCAAGGTTCGAATTACTGCTTTATACTATGAGCTTTACAAGAAAGAACATATATTTTACAGAAGGTTATAAACCAGTGTGTTTATTCCTTGGAGCATAAAACATTGATACTATTCACAGAAAGTAGTAAAGAATAATAAAATAAAACGAGTATTGACCATGAATAGCAGGGGTATGGAATGTGTATAGTCCAACATCAAGGATATGTAGATCTTTTTAAGCCATTGGGACAAGTAGCTTCAGAAGTTTGTTGAGGATATAGTGGACAGACAAAATCTATGATAATGTATATTCACCAGACTCTTCAATTTGAAACTCAGTTTTTCTGGTGCTTGTAACTTTGGCTCTGGTGAATCCATTTGAAAATTGATCTTTTGTGGGAATACAAATACTCAGAATTTTAAGTGAACTGGTTGAGGACTTTTGGCGTTATTAAAGGGACATTAAACACTTCATACATTTAATGTGCCTACCTCTAATTCTAGGTGCTGCCATTTTGTAACCTAGATTTTACTGCAGGTATCTGGCGGAGAGTTGCTGCACATGTGCAGATACATTAGAACGGGAATGCAGCTAGATTTCAACATGGTGGCACCCATAACTAGAGGGGGAGGGGAATAACCTCAGTACTATGCTTATAAAATATATTTAGTGTTCGATGTCCCTTTAATTCTTGCAAAAGGGTATTTTTTGTAACCTGCGTTAAAAACTGCTGCACTAGTCTTTATGAAATTTGCCATGAGGATATATTTTATTGTTTAGTAGATGCCTTCATGTTTGGTAAAAATGATGAGTGATTGCTGATACATAAAGGTTTGAAATTACTTCATTTTAAAATATATTAAAAGGGACAGTCTACTCCATAATTTTTGTTTAAAAAAATAGATAATCCCTTTATTATCAATTACCCAGTTTTGCATAACCAACACTGTTGTTCTTTTGACAGACTTGCATTTTAGCCAATCAGTGCGGACTCATCAATAACTCCATGTGAGTGAGCACATTATCTATATTACACACATGAACTAGCGCGGTCTAGCTGTGAAAAACTGTCAAAATGCACTGAGATAAGAGGCGGCCTTCAAGGGTTTAGAAATTAGCATATGAGCCTACCTAGGTTTAGCTTTCAACAAAGAATACCGAGACCACAAAGCAAATTTGATGATAAAAATAAACTGGAAAGTGGTTTACAATTCCATGCCCTATCTGAATCATGAAAGTTGAATTTTGACTAGACTGTCCCTTTGAGTATGTTCAGTATTAGCAAACAGATGAACAAATAAATCACACACATACATATATATTAAACATACTAAACTATTTTAGCTGTTTAAAGTGGTGTGAAAACTAGCAGGTGCATGTTTGTGAGCAATCATGCTAAAGGACAAATTGCTCACTAATTAAAAGGGACAAATTAAACATCTCTATTGGTGGACGATTGATTTTTTTCCCGGCACATGGGCATAAATTTCTCCCAAACTCTACGACCTTACTTGATTTCACTAACCATTAACTTCTGCACTGGCCGAAGATAGAAGTTTCCAAATGAGGTAAGGGCCACCAAGAATTACAGCAAAGAACAAGAAGATAGGCCACGACTTTGCAGAGGTGGTGGAGTCACGCTTGGTGCCAGTGCGAGCCACAGTTCCTGCACTCTCATTCCACAGGTCCTCATTTTCAGAGTTCTTGCGAAGACCCAGGAGTTGTAGCAAACGCCTGTAAAGAAATCTAATTGTTCTGACAAGTGCAAAAGCTGAAAATACATTTGTGAAATGAACCTTCAGTCTGGAAAAGTGGTTGGCCACATCAAGAACAGCCCTAAAGCTGTTATACACGGCTGAAAAGGTAGCGTCCATCATCATACTGACTGAAGCAAAGGCATGAACAATGCTTTCAATTGACTGGAAAGCACCCCGGCTGCTTTCCTCAGCTTGACGGACAAACCTGCTAGGAGGAACATCATCCATCTGGAAGCGGTTATACCCTCCATAAGAACCTCCATAACCACCTCCATAACCATAGCTATGTGGACTGTAATTTCCATATAAGGAACTGCCATAGGAGCCAAAGCCAGGTGAAAATGAGCTGTATGAAGGTCTGTAGGGGCTAATCCCATTGCTAAAAGTCTGTTGCGATTGTCTGGGTAGGACAGGAGGAGCAACTCTACTAAGAGTAGGTTGTCCTAATCTAGTCAGAGTGTTGGCTCTAAGCTCAGCAGACCTGCAAAGAAAAAAAATAGGCATAAATAATAACATAAGAATGTAAAAATTACCCTCTAACAACAGTTTTACTTTAAAATGTAGAATCCTATCATGCATTTAAAAAAATATATCTAACATAAAATAATAAATCATATATATAGAAAAAAACTCTTTAATATACTTTCATAATTTATTTTGTCCCCTTTTTCTGTAATTCCATTCAGAAATTGAGCATTTCAGTTCCTTTTAGAAATGGAAGTGCAGAACACTGCTATATTCCACGCAGCCATTGGCTGCACACTTTAGTGACCTATTTATAACTGTCCCTAATTGGCCACAGCAGAGAAGGTAACCTACATTACAATATGGCAGCTCCCAGTTGTTTTATAGACATTAAAACTTTACACTTATTTTGTCACTATTTATACAACTAATGAAACTTTAAAAAAATACATCTTCATTTACATGTTGTTCTAAGACTAATCTTTTCTTTGAATGTGTCATTCTATCTAGCATGTATTTAGTGTTTAATGTCCCTTTAATGTAAAATATAAATGACTTCTAGAAACAAACTTAGTTGTTGGGATGGTGTCCATGCTAGGAGCTGCCTGATTTGATTCAACTGTACTTTATAATGGATATTAAACTTATATGGTTCAGATAGAACATGCAACTTTAAGAGACTTAGCAATTAATTTCTATTATTGAATGTACTTTGTTCTCTTGATATTCTTTGTCGAAAAACATACCTAGGTACTACTAGGAGCTAGCTAGCTAGTGGTTGGTGGCTAGACATGTGTCTTGTCATTGGTTCATCAGAGGTGATCAGCTACATCCTAACAGTGCACTGCTGCACTGGAGCTTACTTTAACTATGTCTAATCGTTTTTCAAGAGTTAACAGTTATATGCAAACAATTGTGCGATAATAAAATGTTCTAATGGTTTTCTGCTTTCATTTTACATTGTTCATATTGTTATTTTATCTTTAGAAAACTTCACATCAGAGTGCTTTCTTTTTGCACTTGTTGCATTTTCTTATAGAGAACTATCTCGACATATTTCAGCGTGGCTTTTAATAAAGATAGTGCCACCTGAAATATCAGGGAATTCTCTAAAAGCCAAAGTTTGAAATGCTATTTGCAATAACAATTAAAAATATTTTTAGTTATAAAAATGGTCTATAATTTGCAATGTTTCAATCATAGCAGTATGAGAAAACAATATAAAAAAACAAAAACAAATACTATCTTTTTTGTAAGGCATTTATTGACACTAAATCCCTCGGCTACCTTGGTCTGCTTACGTGCATGAGTCTAATAAAGCACACAACTAATGTGATTACATGTAGTTATTTTTATCTACGCACCAGGTCAGCAACATCAAAGTTCAACAGAACTGGGAAAGTAGGTTGCGTAATAAAGGGAGGGTATCTTCTTTCAAAGAACAACTCTAGAAGTTTGTTGTGTTAAACAGCTAAATGTACCATAAAGACCCAAAGTTTGGATAAAAGGTAGTGACCAGAGAGAGGGTAGATAATCTGTCCAGGCTTTTCACATTAGAAATTATGTTTTTATTATTTAATTTACACAAGGTGCTTGAGTAAAAATGTAAAAAACACTAGTAATCTAAACAAAAATAAAAACATATAGTCTCTTTATATTTAACAACATTCAAGTGTTAGCCAGAAATGCCATGATTTTGGCTTGCACATGTACCAGTGTCTGTTAGCATGTGTGCAACAGTTTATCACTTTGCCATTGTGCAAGGCCTGGCACACATATACAGGTACTACTCAATTGTCCCCGATTCCTAAATCTTCACCAGGATACATTTTTTTGCAAAACAATCCCTTATTCAAGCATTAACGTTTGGGAAATAAAGAGCCAGAAAAAATGAACTGGAGGGCCACAATGCAGCCCCAGAAGTCTTCTGTCTCTACTTCACGGGCCAATGGAAAGCCCACTTTTTATCATGAAAGACTACAAATTCAACGTATTACAATATTTTATATCTAAATATTTTAATGACAATTTAAACTTGTAATAAAACTTACAGATGGACATATTAATGCATAGTTCATATGACTGTATTAATATTTA
Organism: Bombina bombina; assembly: GCF_027579735.1. Taxonomy (NCBI): domain Eukaryota; kingdom Metazoa; phylum Chordata; class Amphibia; order Anura; family Bombinatoridae; genus Bombina; species Bombina bombina. The sequence continues at coordinate 257,641 of NW_026510719.1, forward strand.
TTGAGAGAGTAGACAAGAATTCACAGCTTAAAATTAAGGGAAAATGTTATGTGCAATATATCAAACTGCTTCATCTTTAATATTCTATTTAAAAAAGGTACAGGAAACCCAAAAATGTTCTTTAAAGGGGACACCAAACCCATTTTTTTCTTTAAATGATTCAGATAGAGCATGCAATTGTAAGCAACTTTCTAATTTACTCCTATTATCAATTTTTCTTCGTTCTTTTTCTATGTTTATTTAAAAAGCAGGAATGTAAAGCTTAAAGGGACACTGAACCCAATTTTTTTCTTTCATGATTCAGATAGAGCATGCAATTTTAAGGAACTTTCTAATTTACTCCTATTATCAATTTTCTTCATTCTCTTGCTATCTTTATTTGCAAAAGAAGGCATCTAAGCTTTTTTTTTTGTTCAGACTCTGGACAGCTCTTTTTTATTGGTGGATGAATGTATCCACCAATCAACAAGGACAACCCAGGTTGTTCACCAAAAATGGGCTGTCATCTAAACTTACATTCTTGCATTTCAAATAAAGATACCAAGAGAATAAAGAAAATTTGATAATAGGAGTAAATTAGAAAGCTGCTTAAAATTTCATGCTCTATCTGAATTACGAAAGAAAAAATTTGGGTTCAGTGTCCCTTTAAAAGGACATGAAACCCAATTTCTTTCTTTCATGATTTGTTAAGAGCAAGCAATTTTAACCCTTTGAGTGCTAAGCACTTTCCCACCTGGGTGCTAAGGTGATTGAAGGTTTTTTATTTTATTTTAAAAAATTTTTTTAACTTTAATATTTTTTTTTCAGATCCCCAAGACTTACATCGTTGGAAAGGTTAGGCGATTACCTTTCCAATGGTGGGTCTTGAGGGTCTGTAGCTGCTTAGATGCCTGAGATACAGTGACGTCACCGCGCAAAACGGGAAGCCCCGGCGATGCCTGTCACTAAGCAGGTCTGATCGCCGGGGTAGGAGCGGGTGGGAGCCCCCAGATCTCCCTCAATGTGGGAGAGTGCTAGCGACGGCTCTGAGCCGTCGTTAGCACCAGAGTGGGAAACTCTGTGACGGCTCAGAGCCGTCGTTAGCACTCAAGGGGTTAAACAACTTTTTAATTTACTTCTATTATCTAATTGCTTCATTCTCTTGATATGCTTTGCTGAAGAGCATATCTAGATATGCTCAGTAGCTGCTGATTGGTAGATGCATATAGATGCCTCGTGTGATTGGCTCACCCATGTGCATTGCTATTCCTTCAACAAAGGATATCTAAAGAATGAAGCAAATTAGATAATAGAAGTAATTTGGAAAGTTAGTTAAAATTGTATTCTCTACCCGAATCATGAAATATTTTTTTGGGGTTTAGTGTCCCTTTTAGAGTTGGCCCATTTTTGGTACAGAACCTGGGTAATGCTTGCTTATTGGTTTTCTAAATGTAGCCACCAATAAGCAAGCGATATCCAAGGTGCTGAACCTAAAATGGGCTGGCTCCTAAGCTTTAAATTCCTGCTTTTTAAATAAAGATAGAAAGAGAACAAAGAAAAATTTATAGTAGGAGTAAATTAGAAAGTTGCTTAAAATTGCATGCTCTATTTGAATCATTAAATAAAAAATTGGGGTTTAGTGTCCCTTTAATGATTAGGATAGAATATACAATTTGAAACAACTTTCCAATTTACTTCTATTATCAAATGTGTTTCATTCTATTGTTATACTTTGCTGAAGGAATAGAATTGCACTACTGGCAGTTATCTAAACACATCTAGTTAGCCAATCACAAGAGACAGGTGTGTACAAGCACCAATCACCAAAAAAAAGCAGGAATGTGATGCATAGGAGCCAGCCCCTGGGTTATGCTTGCTTATTGGTGGGTAAATGTCAGCCTCCAATAAGCAAGCACTATCCATGGTGCTGAGCCGAAAATGGGCTGGCTGCTAAGATTAACATTCATGATTTTCAAATAAAGATAGCAAGAGAATGATGAATAATTGATAATAGGAGTAAATTAGAAAGTTGCTTAAAGGGACAGTAAAGTAAAAAAAAATCTTTCATGATTTAAATAGGGCATGTAATTTTAAACAACTTTCCAATTTACTTTTATTACCAATTTTGCTTTGTTCTCTTGGTATTCTTAGTTGAAAGCTAAATCTAGGAGGTTCATGTGCTAATTTCTTAGACCTTGAAGACTGCCTCTAATCGGAAAGCATTTTGACAGTTTTTCACCACTAGAGGGCATTAGTTCATGTGTTTCATATAGATATCATTGAGCTCTGGCACGTGAAGCTCCTAAGAGCAAGCACTGATTGGCTAAAATACAAGTCTGTCAAAAGAACTGAAATAAGGGGGCAGTTTGCAGAGGCATAGATACAAGGTAATCACAGAGGTAAAAAGTATATTATTATAACTGTGTTGGTTATGCAAAATTGGGGAATGGGTAATAAAGGGATTATCTACCTTTTTAAACAACAAAAATTCTGGCGTTTACTGTCCCTTTAAAATTGCATGCTCTATCTGAATCATGAACGAAAAGATTTGAGTTCAGTGTCCCTTTAAAATTACATGCTCTGAGTTATGCAAGTTTAATTTTAACTTTCATATCCCTTTAAGATATAGATATATTTACAGTTCCAGTCCTTGCACTCTCACTTGCAATCCTGATACATACCCGGGTGCTATTTCACTAAGTTTTAATGAATATAGATCTGTCCATAGAAAAGCACTCACAGGATTTTCATACAAAATCTCCAACAATCTTTATTCTTGCATCTTTGAAAATAATATGTCGATGTTTTGGCTATAGTTTCAGCCTTTTTCAAGACAAACAAGTTATAAAGTGCACTTTATTGATAGTATGCACTTTATAACCAGTTTGTCTTGAAAAAGACTGAAACTACAGCCGAAACATTGACATTTTTTTTTTTTAAAGATGGAAGAATAAAGAGTGTTGGAGATTTTTTTTATGAGAATCCTGTGTGCTTTTCGATGGACATATCTATCTATCTATCTATCTATCTATCTCCACCCTGTATAGCAATATCATAAAAGGAATCTTGCTCCAATAAAAAAGGGGAGCATATAAATTAATATTTACTTGACACTACAGCAACAACACCAGGAAATATTGCAATAAATTGTTTCAAGAGCATGTATCTATTTTTATTAAAGGAATATGAAACCCAGATTATTTATTTTGTTATTCAGATAGAGCAAGACATTTTAAAAAACGTTCTAATTTACTTCCATTAGCAATTTTTATTAATTATCTTTGTATCCTTTGTTGAAAAGCAGGGACAATATGCACATGGGCCTATTTGCATAATGCCATCACCTATCTCCCCAAATTTCAAGCAAAGAAATACATTTTGAAGAACATTATAAAAACATTAGACTCTATGCCACTGGTGACAATGGTAATGACAGCAGATTGAGCAAAACATCTGTTGTTTACAAGGACATTGACTAATTTACATGTAACTTGATAGCCAGCCTGATTATTGAGGAGACAACACAAATATTTAACCCTCTCGCGGCCACTATATGTCAGTAATACACATAATTAAAGGGACAGTCAAGTCCAAAAAAAACTTTAATGTTTCAAATAGGGCATGTAATTTTAAACAACTTTCCAATTTACTTTTATCACCAATTTTGCTTTGTTCTCTTGGTATTTTTAGTTGAAAGCTAAATCTAGGAAAGCTAATATGATAATTTCTAAGCCCTTGAAGGCCGCCTCTAATCACATGCTTTTTTATTTGCTTTTCACAACAGGGTAGGGCTAGTTCATGTAAACCACATAGATATCATTGTGATCACGCCCGTGGATTGTGGCAGACACTGCACTAATTGGCTAAAATGCAAGTCAATAGATAATAAATAAAATGTAATGTGATCAGGGGACTGTCAGAAGGTTCTTAGATACAATTTAATCACATAGGTAAAAAGTATATTAATATAACTGTGTTGGTTGTGCAAAACTGGGGAATGGGTAATAAAGGGATTACTTATCTTTTAAAAGAACAAAAATTCTGGTGTTGACTGTCCCTTTAAATAGACCCTTTGCTCCAGCAGAAACACAAATACTTAGCGTTGCTGTCAGCTGGACTTAGCCTTAAATCTTATAACGCTGCAGCTGGCAATTCCTAAAAGCCTTCAGCCTCCAACTCCCACTCATACACTCACTGAAAAGACGTGGTCGGCAGGCCACCGAGTACCCGCCGAGTTTCCCAAGGTTTAGGAGGAGGAGGCTGCGCCGCCATCCTGCTCTACAGCAACACCATGTACAGGCAGTACTAGCCGAGCTATGGCGCATCGAGTAACTCGGAGGAGGTAGGGACAAATTACTATTCCGATAACTCGGCGCGCTATTACTTTGGCCTGAAAGTTGCTTGGTGCACTAAGTAATTAAGTCCCTCATATGGTTTTGTGTCTCTGGGTCCGTCTCTTTATTTTTTCCCCCGGCTGTCATTGACGCTGTTTGTGCGACCCACGTACAAATTTCAGTAAGATAAATGCAGTTAAAACGAGACATAATCTTATATATATATATCTCATGCACGAATTGTCCTTAGTATGAAATCGTAGGACGTAGGTGTATTCTACACCGCCTCGGCACATTATTCTTCTTATATCAGATTGCCATACATATTTACACCATCACATGTTTCCGTTCTTTAAAAACATTACTTTGTATGCCTAACCCATTTAACTTTATTACTGTCATTCATTTACATTAATGGTAACGGACAGATGGATTCATTTAAAATATTTACAGCTGAAATTAGAACATGGGCGCATTAACCCCTCATGTACTGAATACGACATTGAAACGTGTTCCTTGAGAATTATTACAGACCATAATAATTGTAAAATTCTTCAACATTTAATTCTAAGACAATCAATCATACAATATGGGTCAGAACTAGGCTACTTGTGCCTGGTTTGGGAGTGGGTGTAACGCTTCTCTGCATATATTTATTTTAGGAACCTTCTGAACAGCGCAGGGCACAGCCACATACTGATTTTTGTTTGAAATTCTTTGCAGTCTTGTATGTGAAAGATGGGTCGTTTACATAGTTAATAGTTTATTTGTATTACTAATAACTAAAAATGTTTAAATAGGCATTGCAATTGATTATTTAACATGTATAATATGGTATTCAACTGATCCTGCATTGAATACAAATATATATATTTTGTTTGTTTGTGAAAACATATACAAGTTCTCAATTAGAGCAGCCAGTGAACTATTAATCCCTAGGGATAGATTTAACAGAAACATTTTAGTTTCAGTATCAGTTTAAAGAGCTTTAAAGTGAAGGTAAAGTTTTACCTATCTGTAAACAGTAACAAATTCTTCCTAGTTTAAATAATACAATTGCTAACTTTATTTTTAAAATTCACTATATAATTGTAAAATAATCTTGTTCTATATTTACATAACGTTCTGTTAATAACTTCTCCCCACATCCATTTCCTGATCTTAGTGAGAGAGTGACGTATAGAGCGGTCCCACCCGCTCTATACGACTGCGTTCGGGCAGCGCTCCAAGCAAACTGGGACTCGCTTGGAGTGTTTTCTTCACACTTGCAAGTTAGACGCTAGGCGTCTTTTGAGCGCTCTGCTGACGTAAGTCCCAGCACTTCCAGCGTGCTGGAAAAGCTGGGACATTTCAGAGCAAGCTCAGACGCTTGGCAACATGGAAGCCTCCACACACGTGTTGCTTGTGGAGGCTGCCATGTTTTTATAAGCAGCAGAGGAGGGACAGGTGAGGTGGATAAGCCTTACAGCAGCATTTAGTACAGGGCAAAGTGGAGAGAGGTTACTTAACTCTAGGTAACTTGGACACATTTCCAGAATCAGCTGCTTGTCCTGTCTCAAGCTTTTATGAATTCCAAGTAATCCTGAACAGCCGTCGCCCTACGTTTTAAATGGCATCAAATAAATAACGATTGTTTCCACATGTTGGTTTCTGTACGTATGAAAGCAATAGTGATCTATGTGCCTTTAGGTTACTGAAACATTGTTATGCCGAGAATGGTTTCCCCGGTGATTCTGGTTTCCCTTGCCTTTCGTCAAACATCAGAACTCTGACCCACCTCCATTCAGTTGCTCTCAGCTCAGCTCAGCCCCTGTAGCTTAACCTGCCCCATTCATAAATAACTTATGCAGCACAAACATTTTACAGGTATGTAAATGATGGGAGCTGCAGCCCTTATATCTTTATTTATTATTAGCTGAATGGGGCAGGATAAGCTACAGGGGCTGAGCTGAGAGCAGCTGAATAGAGGGGGGTGGGGGGGGCAGAGTTCCAATTTTTGCCGAAAGGCAGGGAAACCAGAAACACAGGGGAACCATTCTCGGGGTAACAACTGTGTTGTGTAACAATGCTACAAGGGAGCTTAGAAAAAACGTTTGCATGCGCAAAGTCCATTATTGTGCAGCAGATCCCTTTGTGCATGCAAACGTTTTTTCTAAGCTCTTTTGCTTGTGACGTCACCTAGCGCCACGTCATCGCTGGAAGTGAAGTGCCTCCACTAGCTCCTGAGCACTGCCCGAACACGGCCTACGTGTTTAAAAAGCGAGTTCAGGAGGATCCAAATGAACTGCGCATGCGCACAGCATTGAATACTAAGCAATGCGCATGCGGTAATCTGCTATCCCAAAAAATTATAAACTCCTGCTCAGATCATCCCTTAGGTGAATGAAGTAATTTGACTGCCGCCTAACTGCCAGGATTTCAATAGGCAGAAAAAAACGTGACCTGCAAATAAAAAATAAATAAAAATTATGTCGGGTTGAATTTACGGCTCAACAGCAAGTAAGTTTAAAGCTCTAAAACTCATTTTATACTTCAAATTAAAAAAACTGATGAATGAAAGTACTATTTATTTAGGGTGACTAGTATAATTAGATAATGCAATCGGGCAAACTTTACCTTCACTTTAATTTAACAACTTTACATATAAACATGTTTTAACAAGTTTAATTAATGCTCAATCATATGAATTATTTTAATGTTTTTTCCCCCCACTTAGTTTGCCTTGACCAGTCATTATTTTGTAGACTCTTAGAAATGGCTAATGACACTTCTAAAGTTTTATTACCTTCTTATGAACGCATATGGATATCTTTTATATGTTTCTCTTCCTTAAGGATCGACTACCATGCTTCTCATAGAAGAAAAGTATAGATCAGTTGCACAGAGCTTCCTGTCTTCAGGCACATGCCCACGTTGTGTCCTTCGCTTCTGCTGTGTTGCATTTCCAGGTCCATATCGGCTTCCGTACCAGGTGTGCTTTGATTCGCTTTTTATAGTATGATACCTGTCATGCACAGGAGTTCCTTATCTATAGTTGTTCTATAGTAATGTTATAGTTACTATACTTTAAAATTGACTATACTTTAAATAGACATACATACAAACCTATTTAATTAATTCTAATCTTATTTTCTGTTCTTCATGTCATTCTTCTCTACATGTTGTCTCTTCCAGTTCTCTGTTAAATGTATTATTTAATTTGCACCAGTGGTCCCTTCTCCTTCTTATCTCAAATTAAAAATAATTTGTCTCTGATCTATTTTTGATAGTTAGCTATATTTTATTTTGACTATGTTTTTCAGAGATAAACCTTATTTTTTATTATTAACGGGGCAGTAAAATATAGAAACCCACCCCAAAACAAACAAAAATAACCTTTAAATAATATACCCAAGTCTAGACAAACCAAGGAACCAGGCAGCCACTGGCTACTAGATTTTTACCCCTGGCTCCTAACATTACTCTCCATATATCTAGAAACAAATGCCACTATCTGGCTCCTTAAAGTGTGTCTAGTGCCTAAATATTCTTATTGGCTCCTAAATTTTAAACAGATTTGCCGACCCACCTAGCCATTATTTTTTTAAACAATCTTTTATTGCAAAACTGGATCTGGGGCCTGTTTACGTGTTGTGCAGTCCACCCCTCTGTAGTAAATGCTGTCCTACTTCTCCCATAGCCTTCAAAGTGAATGTAAAGTTTGACGAATGTGTGCCCAGTTTTTCAAAATTCTATTAAAAACAGGGGCACTTTCATTTATCAAACTTTACATTTCACTCGTTTTGTTAAAATACCTTCTATTCTTGAAAGCCGCTCCAGCGCTTCCCCCGCCAGTCGCAAGTCTCTTCATATGTCAAAAATGAAGAATCCGGCTCCCTCCAATCACAGCTTGGCCTCAGGCAATGTTTGCTCTGGGGGGGGGGGAGCTGTGATTGGAGGAAGCTGGATTCGTCATTGCCGACGTATGAAGAGGCTTGCGACAGGATTTTTAAAAACCGGCACACATTGGTCAAACTTTACATTCACTTTAACCAGAGTGCTGTCATGTGGCTCTAATTTAGAAGCTATGGATTCCAATTTTAAAGGGACAGTAAACTTACAAAATAGTGTTAAATAATTCTGCACAAAGAATAAAAAATCTTGCAATGCTTTTGATTTATAAGGCTGCCGCTAAGATAATGTTATATAATTCTGCACTATGTGCAGAATTATATAACACTATTTTGTAAGTTTACTGTCCCTTTAAGGAATCTATGAGAAGAAAACATCATCTCCAAGCATTGGCGTCTGCAGGTATTTTTACAGGGGGAGGGGCAAAAGAATAAAGTACTCTAAAGGAACAGTCTACTTGAAATTTTTTATTTTTTAAAAAAGATAGATAATTCCTTTATTAAAGGGACAGTATACACTCATTTTCATATAACTGCATGTAATAGACACTACTATAAATAATAAGATGCACAGATACTGATATAAAAATCCAGTATAAAACTGTTTAAAAACTTACTTAGAAGCTCTCAGTTTAGCTCTGTTGAAAAGGTAGCTGGAAAGCCCACTGCAAGTGGGAAATAAGACACTCCCCCCTCCCCCTTCTTTTGCATATGAAAAGACCCTTTACACAAACAGGAGCAAGCTGGAGAAGGTAGCTGACAGTATTCACATAAAACTTTGGGGCTTGGTTAGGAGTCTGGAAATCAGAGCAATGTTATTTAAAAATAAGCAAAATTATACATTTAAAAAAAACAAAAAAAAAACTTTATGGGCTATATAAATAGATCATCTACAAAACATTTATGCAAAGAAAAAATGAGTGTATAATGTCCCTTTAACAATTCCCCAGTTTTGCATAACAAACACGGTTATATTAATACACCTTTTACCTCTGTTGATTACCTTGTATCTAAGCCTCTGCAGACTTGCCACCCTTATCTTATTTTGACAGACTTGCATTTTAACCAATCAGTGCTGACTCATAAATAACTCCACTGGAGTGAACACAGTGTTATCTATGACACACATGAACTAGTACTGTCTAGATGTGAGGAGAGGGACTTCCTGTTGGGAGGAGCTGGCGTGTGAAGGCGCCGCTCTGTGCGCAGGTGTGTGTGGCGCAGTGATACAACGCTACCGACCGGTGCTTGCCTTGCCGTTGCTCGTGGAGACTACTATCCTAGCGGAGTGGAATCCCTGAGCCCGGACGTGGAGCTAGCGCCGTGGAAGTCACCGTAAGGCCGAATTTGCTCTGTCGGCTAGAGCCTCCTTCTTGCCTGGTCCCGGTCCTGGTTGCCGGCGGATCCAGGAGCAGAGTTTACAGGAACCACCCTGCTAGTCACCAGCGCGCGCAAGGAGTGCATAATTCGCTGGTGATGGAAGTAAAAGGAAGGTGTCAATGCTGAAACTGCTGCCTTGAAGTCCCGATTACTCCCTGGAGGTGTCCGGTGTAGCAAAAGGTGTACGTCTTAGGAGAGCAGCAATCAGGCCCAGGAGTATACGATAGCGGAGGTCCTAACCGCAAGTATTTACTGTTTTGGCTAAACATTGCCTAAAAAGACACCTGAAATGCTTGTATGACTCTGAACCTGCTTATACTTAATAGCCTGACATTTATGTGGTGCCTGTAACTGGGGCCTTAGCTCTTTTCTTTACCCCGCCAAACACGTTTCCAGCTGTGTTAAAAGTACAGGCGCTTGGACATACTTAAAATTTGCAAGTAGAGGTTTAAGCTGTTCCCTTCAAGCTGTGTTGCCATTTGAGAATATCCAAGCTCAAAGGAGAAGTATTACTACTATGTATCTCGCTTGGCGTGCCAAGGAACAAGACTAACATCTTAAATACTAGGAACGTTTTACTTGCTAGAAACCTTGCAACAAAAGGAAAAGACTCCTGACTAGGAGAAACTAATTCTACCTGTTTAATTAAATGTGCTGCCTTTCAGTATATGGCTTGCTGTTGTCAGTTATAAGCATTGCATAGATTATAAATATCAGAGTGCTAGCAATTATCTGGTGCAGGAAGGCTATAGAAAACTGTAATTGTAATTATTGTAGCTGGTTAAGCGCTAAAGAAAGTATCCCCTAAAGATTGTAAGGGATCCTAAGATATGCCTATGTTTGCAATAATAGGAGAATTACTTTGTTACTTTGTTAACATATAAGTTACTGATGTCGGTTCCCCTCAAAGTGTGTATCTGTCTACCCCATACTGCAGTGTCAAGCTAGTATTCTCAGTAACAACACGTGAGGAACTGCAAAAAAAAAAAAAAAAAAAAATCTCTTCTTTTTCCTTTTATATTTTCTTGTTGTTACACTGTGGTAATAGAACTTAAGCAGAATTTAGATAGCAACAAATTGGAAAGGAACAAGGGCTGAATCACCTGAGCACGTTTGTTTTCTCTTTTTACTTTTTTCACTTTTTTTCTTTTTTTTTTTTTTTTTTTGTTTTTCTTTTCTTCCTTTTTTTCCTTCTAAGTCTTCCCCCACACCACTATATCACATGGAAAGATTTGTATCACACTCCAAGGCAAACTCCCCGATAATGCCACCTAAACACAAAGAAAAAAAAAAAAAAAAAACACTAGACAAAATGACACTAGCATCTCACAGGATGCTTCACATAACACAGTTTTAAACCCTGACTCACCCAATCTACTCAGCCAAATAGCTGGAATTATTAATCCACAGTTTGATTCATTAAAGATAGAGATAACCACACTAACAAATGAGGTAAGGCAGTTTCACACTAGGCTTGAAGAAGCAGAAAACAGGATCTCAGATTTGGAAGACAGGGCTAATAATCAAGACCATCTTACTATATCACACCAAAACAAGTTAGACGAGTTACAGACTAAAGTCGAGGAGATAGAGGATCGCGCTCGCCGTAATAATTTTAGGATAATTGGGTTACCAGAATCTGATAAGTATCAAGATCTAATTGCTTTTGCCTCTACCATGCTTCCTGAGATATTAAATTGCCCAAACAATAGCCCAATTAGAATTGAGCGTGCGCACAGAGTAGGGCCTACACGCTTAAGTAAAGATGGAAACTCGAGACCAAGAGCTGTGATAGTTAAAGTAGCGTATTTTCAAGATAAGGTTAACCTTTTCAGATGTTATAGAAAGAAATACCCACTGACAATAGACCAACACAAGATTCTTTTATTTTCAGATTTTTCTATAGAAACCTTAGGTAAACGTAGGGAAATGTCCCCATTTTGCTCAAAACTCATACAGGCTAATTATAATGCCAGGTTGCTGTACCCAGCAAAAATTGCAGTAATGTTAAATGGCGAAGTCAAGACACTAAAAGACCCTAAGGAAGCTCAATGTTTTTTAACAGAAAATAAGATTACCTAATGTATGGTCTTAGTATAATTATGCTTAAGAGACATTGTATTTAAAATGTTTTGCTTTGACTGTGTTTGGTCCTCTTTTAATTTTTTTTCCTTTTTTTTCCCTATTTTCTTTCTGGGAGTTGTCTGGCGCGGGGGGGGGCATATTAGCTGTTCGGGGTTTGTCTTTTTTTTTTCTCCCCTTTTATGGTCTTGGGGGGATGCTATGTGGTATTTTTGTATAACATATGCCTGGCTCTGATATAAAAATCCTGTCATGGAATGTGGGAGGGATAACCTCCCCCAGCAAAAGAAAATCCATTATTAGACAGGCTGGGAAACTAAAACCCGATATTCTTTGCTTACAAGAGACCCATCTTAAAGCCCCAGAACTAGTTAAATTAAAAATTCAATGGGTAGGCGAAGTTATTGCTACTCCATGCGCCCAAAGAAAGAGAGGGGTTGCAATATTAATCAATAAAAATTTGAGTTATAAGGTTGTCCATGATGAGAAAGATAGTGACGGCAGATTTCAAATAATTAAAATAGAAATTAATAATTCAGCTCTTATTTTATGTAATGTATATGGTCCCAATTCTACTGATTGGGAATTCTGGGATAACCTACGTGGAAAACTTTTTACATTTTCCAACGAAAATATAATTATTATCAAGAAATAGATACGGGAGAGAAGCAAATGCTATATATATAGGCTAGTGTACAAGGTTACCTCAAATCGGTCCTTGTTTAATTCATAGATACTTATGGTGCAGGCCCTTATATAGTATTATAATGTGTAATATAACAAGAGAACTCAACCTGGAAAGTAACCAGGTTGAAAAAAAGACAGGGAAACAGCACTCTTTTGAAAATAGTCAATATTTACTAGCACAATTTGTATACATAAGTAGTAGAGGAGATGGCATTCGGGAGTCCTGCCTCCACCCTTGCACCGCAAGGATAGGAAAAATACACTGTGTGTGAAGTAAAAAATCGGTTTGCAACAGTAATATTCATCAAAAGGAAACAAATACTATAGGACCTTTCGAGTCCAATAGACAGAACCTGACCGGTCAGGGGATGTGCGGAGCAAGTTGCCAAATATAAAAATACAGCACAATACAAAAGCTGACTTTAAGTAAAGCCTGTCACACTTCCTACACCCGGCTGCTCACAGCACCTCTGTGAAGAGGTAGTTGCTGGGCAGGTGAAAGCGTAAAAAGGGATCTAAGAAAGTGATGACAGCTTTATTACATGCGGGATATACTAGTCAAACGAACCTTGCAATCTGTACATTGAAGAAATTATATTCAGAGGGGAAGTGTATACCAGAGATCAACTACACCCTGCTGCATCCGACACCTCACTTAGGAGGTATAGCAGTCGGGCAGGTAGAGTAATGGGATCTAAGTGATCAAGTGGAGACACGCCCTCAGGATATGTACAAAAGTAGGTAAACAAGACATTTCAATCTTCATGTATGGATAACATGTTTTGCAGACAAGGTATTAATAAGCACATTTAAGCAGACAGCGTTATAGCATGCTATACAGGGAAGCAGATGAGTGTGTTAGTATTAAGCATGTATCTGTCCATTTGTTATTCGATAAACTGTGATCCTAGTAAGTTCCTAGAAAAAGCTGCGCCCCCTCTCGACAGAGTGGCGTTTGCCAAGTGCGAAATTCATGCACATAAGCCAGGGCTGATTAGTGCGGTTAGCGGCAAGGAATCTAGTAACAATATGGAACCATACGACCTGATAGCTTCAGTGACAAATCGGCCGTGCCGAATAGCTGTGAGTCAATGACCATGGAAGCCAAAAGATGCCGAGTATAGGTCCGGACTTTGCTTTAAATGTGCCTGGTAGAAAACCGCAGGACTTGTTTGCAGGTTCTTTGCTTTGAGATCCTCATACGCACATCACGTGATCCGGTCGGCTGGACCTATGCCGACGCGCGTTTCACCCGTGCGTCCAAATTGCTTAACGGGCTTCGTCAGGGCGTGATATCCAGGGTGCACCTGTCACCCTATTTATACGCAGTATCGTTATGCGCCTCTACTGACGGGTGAAAATATTGCAGGTATATACAAAGTAACAACAGTTGGAAAAAAGACACAAAGTGTCGATATTCAAAAAAGTATTAAAGGAACATATCCTACTTTACATTGCATATTTTAAGAAATGTAAAAAAGAAAAATATAAATATATTAATGTTGCAAACATCTATTGATTTATAATTAACCGAATTTAGCTAGCTATGATACCAGACGCAAGAGAATGTATCCAATTATAAAAAGCAGGCCATATCCAATTTATCATTAAGGCCTGCAGGAAGCTGTGTACCCAAAACTGAGATCCACCTGCATTCCTTTTGGAGGAGAATTTTGTCATTATCCCCCCCTCTATTATTGGTTATACCCCTATCTATACCGATAAAGGAGAGAGAGTCAGGATTACTGTCATGCATGTGTTCGTAATGTTTAGCAACATTACTTTTCTGGTTCTTATATTTCACATCGTCCCGGTGCTCTGTTATCCGGTCTTTTATGGCCCTTCTCGTTTTTCCCACGTAATAACGCGGACAGCTACATGAAAGAAGGTAGATAACCCCTTCCGTGTTGCAGTTCACAAAGTGTTTAAGAGTATATGTTTTTCCTGTGTGTGTTGCAAATTGTTTGGTTTTAACCATATACTTGCATGCAACACATTTACCACAGGGGTGGTTGCCATAGGATCTATGTTTGGACAGCCAGTTCTGTTGTTTAGGAGTCGACAAATATTGGCTCCTCACCAATTTGTCTTTTAGATTCGGTGCCCTTTTGGCTGTGATGTTTGGAAAATCCCCAACATCACGTGAAACAGCTTCATCACTAATCAGAGTGTGCCAATTGTGTGCCAAGATCTGTTTTAATGATGTCCAGTGGCAATTATACTCAGTCACCAATCTAATTTTTGATTCACCAGTCTTGTCTTTAGGTACCAGAAGGCTATCTCTATTCAGATGAGCCGCACCGGTTAGGGCCTGTTTTGCAGTGATGTTAAATGGCGAAGTCAAGACACTAAAAGACCCTAAGGAAGCTCAATGTTTTTTAACAGAAAATAAGATTACCTAATGTATGGTCTTAGTATAATTATGCTTAAGAGACATTGTATTTAAAATGTTTTGCTTTGACTGTGTTTGGTCCTCTTTTAATTTTTTTTCCTTTTTTTTCCCTATTTTCTTTCTGGGAGTTGTCTGGCGCGGGGGGGGGGCATATTAGCTGTTCGGGGTTTGTCTTTTTTTTTTTTTTTTTTCTCCCCTTTTATGGTCTTGGGGGGATGCTATGTGGCATTTTTGTATAACATATGCCTGGCTCTGATATAAAAATCCTGTCATGGAATGTGGGAGGGATAACCTCCCCCAGCAAAAGAAAATCCATTATTAGACAGGCTGGGAAACTAAAACCCGATATTCTTTGCTTACAAGAGACCCATCTTAAAGCCCCAGAACTAGTTAAATTAAAAATTCAATGGGTAGGCGAAGTTATTGCTACTCCATGCGCCCAAAGAAAGAGAGGGGTTGCAATATTAATCAATAAAAATTTGAGTTATAAGGTTGTCCATGATGAGAAAGATAGTGACGGCAGATTTCAAATAATTAAAATAGAAATTAATAATTCAGCTCTTATTTTATGTAATGTATATGGTCCCAATTCTACTGATTGGGAATTCTGGGATAACCTACGTGGAAAACTTTTTAAATTTTCCAACGAAAATATAATTATGGCGGGGGATTTCAATATGGTTCCGGACTCTAAGCTTGATAGATTTGATAAAGGACAGCAAGGTAAAAAAACTTGTGAAAATAGATTGCTGCGAAATTTTTGTAACTCTCTGGATCTCAAAGATATCTGGCGTCTACAAAACCCGGATTTGAGAATGTATACCTGTGAGTCGAAAAGTCACAAAACATTTTCGAGAATCGATCTGTTCTTGGTTTCAGACAAAATATGTGGACTAAATATAGTAGCAGACATTGCAGACATAGTCATTTCGGACCATGCCATCCTAACATTGATTATTAAATCTAATCTTAAGAAGGAACCAAATAATTTTTCCAAATTTTTTTTTCCGAAATATTGGGTCCATAATATTAAATTTAAGAACTGGTTACAGTCCAAATGGACGGAGTTTTACAGTTTTAATAAAACACATATAAATAAAACAGAAATCTTTTGGGAGACCGCCAAATGTTTTTTTAGAGGGGAAATAAAGGCGTACATGTGCAAATGGAAACGTAAGAATAAGCAGAGGGAGTATCAATTAGCTAATGCTCTTAAGAATAGCTTCAGGACATATATTTCAACAGTCAGTGATCAAAATTGGGATAAGTACATTAAGGCCAAAGCAGAGAGAGATTTATTCTTAAAGCAACAAACAGCAAATATAGAACTGAGGCAGAAAGCATTATATGGGGGTTTTTCAGGACACTCAGCGAAATATCTTGCACGTCTCACTAAGAAAAATTCAAATAATAGGATAATGGCAGTCCAATTTAACAAGCAAAGATTCACTAACAACTCAGACATTAAAAAAGTTTTCCACCAGTTTTATCAAGACCTATATGCAGAAAGGGAGGTCCACTTCGAAAATAAAGAAATATTCTGGCAGAACATCAAAACTCCAAAACTAACTCTGGAGCAAATAAACAATATTAATCAACCCATTTCTATGGATGAAATTAATGCAAGTATTAAAAGCTCTAAGCTAAGCAAGGCGCCAGGGCCTGATTTCCTCCCCTCTGAATTTTACAAAATGCTCCAAGAGCAAGTAAGTCCAATCTTGTTTAAGTTGTTTAATGAGTATTACCAGAATGGAAAAGATTGCTCCAGTAACTTTGCAGCTTCAAATATAGCTCTGATTCTGAAAAAAGATAAAGATGCTGAAAATCCCTCTTCTTATCGCCCCATCTCTCTACTTAATGTAGATTATAAATTAATAACATCTATCCTAGCGAAGAGATTACAGAAATATCTTGATTCCCTAATTCATACTGACCAAGTGGGATTTATGACAGGCCGTAGCTCAATGAAAAGCTTGCGGAAAGTTACAATCTTGCTGGACTGGTACCGAAATAAAACCCACTCAAAAAGAACCCATTCAAGAAACGATGCAGCAATCCTTACAGTCGATGCCGAGAAGGCATTCGACTCGATCACCTGGGACCACTTATTTACTTCTCTGACAAAATTTGGTCTTACAGGACAATTCCAACAATTCATTCTTAATATCTATAGGAATCCTTTTTCGTCTCTAATTATTAATGATGAAGTGTCGGATAGATTCAAGCTAAACAGAGGCACGAGACAAGGGTGTCCGCTATCGCCTCTTCTTTTTAACCTCTCTCTGGAACCCCTAGCGATCCTGCTAAGACAGGAACTTAAAGGGATATGTCTGGGGAAGAATAGTATGACTCTCCTTCTGTATGCAGATGATTTGCTTATCTTTCTCAATAATACAACACAGAGTATACCTCAACTAATAAGCATTATAGATATTTACAGCTCCATTTCAGGGTACAAGATAAACACCTCTAAATCAGAGTTATTATGGATCGCGAAGACCCCATATAGTATAAGAAGCCATCCCTTCAAAGAAGTTAAAAATATAAAATATTTAGGTATTGTTCTTAGTGCAGACCCTGCATACTGGTATGCACTAAATTTCCCTGATTTCTTTGAATATGGGAAAAAAAAACTAGAACAGTGTATGAAATTACCCTTATCTCTCTCTGCACGAGTGGCTCTAATTAAAACTGTTTTATTCCCTAAACTACTATACCTGTTACAAAATCTCCCCCTCTTATTATCTCGGAAAGATCTAAATGCGTTTAACCGGGTTTGCTCTGTCTTTATATGGCAAGGCAAACGACCACGACTATCCATGCAGAAACTGGCCATGCGCAAAAGTATGGCTGGAATGGCATTTCCAAATATTCAATACTACAATTGGGTATCTTTGTTTAAGTACGCAGTAGATTGGATCACCAAAAAAGAATATTTGACTTCACTAGAAATAGAATCGGATCTGGTTTCGCCATTCACCTTAAATGCGATCTTACACTGTTGCCCAACTAAATTACCAGCTAATATTTGTAATATGATAACTTTTGGCAATATTATTCGCGCCTGGCATAGAACATGTTTACAGATTAATGTAATACCATACGTATCCAACTATTTAATGATCACAGGGAATCCAGAATTCATTGCAGGACTGGGTCAATCCACTTTTTCAAAATGGAAGAATCAAGGATTAATATATCTTGTCCAATTAATCGATATCTCAACTGGCCATATTAAACCTTTCTGCCAGATTACTAGAGAGTTTGGAATCACCCAATCTGAATTCTTCGCATACCTCCAACTTAGACATTTCCTTCAGGCGATTAAAATTAAATATAACCCAGATTGGGAACTAGGTAATCTAGCAGATAATATTAAAGCTTACGCAAAAGGTAATTTCGCAATTACTAATTTCTACGATACCCTTATTTGTCACATGGGTTACCAAGCTATGAACGCAATATCCAATAAATGGAATAGTCTGCTCCCTGGGGTGTCTATGGAAAATATCCAAGCAAGCTTTTTACTGGCAAAAAAACCGAAAACTTCTAATGCCTGCAAAGAATCACATTTTAAATTGATTAATATGATCTACATCACCCCAAAAAAACTTGCAGGATGGTATACAACCAGTAATTTATGTCCCAGATGTAGCTCAGATAGGGCAGATTTACTCCACTGCTTCTGGTGGTGTCCAAAGATAAGGCAGTTTTGGTCCAAAATCAATTTTTGGCTTAATAAATTTATGGATACACCGATATTATTAAAACCCCAACAGATTGTTGTCTTAGTAAGTCCAGGAGAAAAGTATAGGAATACTTACTTAATCAATACTGTTATTATGATCGGGCGGATATTAATATTGGAAAAATGGAAAGCTACGGTAGCTCCCAGCATGACTGAGTTTTCCAAGCGTATAGAAACACAAATAATAATAGACCAATATAACATCCAGATCTGGAACGAAAAACAGATAGAATCTTTTTTTGCCAAGTGGACTAGGGTTATCCAAATAATGTCAATGGGAGTCCAAAAACAAATGGTTTTCCCATTTAAGCAATCTATTTTCTTTCAATTAAACATCCTTAATGGTAACTTCCCCACTAGCTGGGCGAACTAACTAGATGGATTAGATCTCCCCCGCTATAACTATATCTATAATAATAATTATAATACTAATAACAACAATTTTCTTTTCTTTTTTTTTCTTTTTTTTTTTTTTTCTCCCTTCCCACGCCACCCCCTGCGCCAGCCCTCCATATACAAACCCTGAGAGTTTTCTTATATGAAACAAAGGAAGTTTTTGTTTAAGTGTACCAAAGAAATGTATATCGGTTCTAAGTTAGGTTGGAAGCGAAAGAAGGAGAATTAATGTAAATACTCTTGAATTTTAATTTTGAAACGTACTCTTGATTGATGTACAACTGTTTTTTTCTTTTTTTGTCTTTGTAAATTGTATGGTTTCTTTTTTCCTGTTGTTATGTTATCAAGAGAAAAGAAAAAGCTTTAATAAAAAGAAAATTAAAAAAAAAAAAAAAAAAAAAAAAAGTACTGTCTAGATGTGAAAAACTGTAAAATTGCACTGAGAAAAGAGGCGGGCTTCAAAGGCTGATAAATTAATATATGAGCCTACCTAGGATTAGCTTTCAACAAAGAATAAAGATAGCAAGAGAACGAAGAAAAGTTGATAATAGGAGTAAATTAGAAAGTTGCTTCGAAATCCCATGCTCTATCTGAATCACAAAAGACAAAATTTGGGTTCAGTGTCCCTTTAATTTTGACTAGACTGTCCCTTAAACATAATAATATCAGTGGCAACATGGGACGCAGACAGAGTTGCATATTGTACGCATGAGCTGCACATAATTTTAAACATGGTTGCTTATTGGTGTCAAAAGAGTGACTCAAGTGAGTGCTTATGCTTAAATATAAGGCAGGGCTTGACAAATATGATTTGAAAATCTAGGAGCCAGCACAAAAAAGAAGAAAGCATACAATGCATGCCTTTAACCAAACAAACTGAGGTACAAACAAAGGTGACACAAGCCTTTTGTAATTTCCCTAGATGCATACAAAACACGGAAATGGTGCACATCCCATGTCAATTTCCAATTTACTCCCATTAGCTAATTTGCTTACTTCTCTTGATATAATTTGTTGAAGAGAATAACTATACTAGTCTCAGTAGCAGCAATGCACTACTGGGAGCAA
This sequence comes from Bombina bombina, assembly GCF_027579735.1. Lineage (NCBI taxonomy): Eukaryota > Metazoa > Chordata > Amphibia > Anura > Bombinatoridae > Bombina > Bombina bombina. The sequence continues at coordinate 277,597 of NW_026510719.1, forward strand.
GCTGCCAATTGGTGGCTGCATATATATGCCTTACGTCATTGGATCACCTGATGCATTCATCTATCTTACAGTGGTGAATTGCTTCTCATTTGACAAAGAATACCAAGAAAATGAGGCAACTTTAATAATAAAAATAAATTGGAAAGCTGTAAAAAATTGTATGCTCTATCTGAATCATGAAATATTTTTTTTTTCATGCCCCTTTAACCCTAGGCCAGTGTGCCTGACTTTTTACCTGGAGCAAAATCCCCACCCCTTGCCCTCCTCTCCAGACGCCAATGTCTTAAAGTTAAGGATAATAAAATGTGTACATATAAAAGAAGCAAATCAGTTTTGACGTGTGTTTTTTACATTAAGAGTTCAAACTGTAGTAACTAAGTAATATTCCCCTTCTTTAGGACCTGGTTTGTGAGCTGCAGAAGTGTCTGAATGCTTCCAATGACAATAACAGTGGTTTCCCACCAAGCAAGAAACTCAGGCTTGAGGTAACAAATGATTGTGAACACGAAGGTGAAAGCGAAGCAGTGAAAAACCCACAGGCAGAGATGAGGAATGACTCTCAGTTTACAAGAACCTGTAACCTGTGCTTAGGGATTCTCCAACACCTCTGTGACTCTCAGTTTGTAAAAAAGGTAATATATGAACTGCATTTGTATTGCGCTGCTTTATTTCAAGCAACTTAAAGGGACACTCAATCAAAATTAAACTTTCATTATTCAGATAGAGCATGCCATTTTAAATAACTTTCCAATTTACTTCCTTTAACAAAATGTGCACAGTCTTTTTATATTTAAAAGTTTTGAGTCACCAGCTCCTACTGAGCATGTGCAAGAATAAGTGTGTATGCATTTTTGAATGGCTGATGGCTGTCACATGGTATGTGTATGCATTTGTGATTGGCTGATGTCTGTCACATGGTACAGGGGGAGTGGAAAAAGACAACTTTTAAAATTGTCAGAAAAAAAAATCTACTACTTATTCGAAGTTCAGACTAAGTGCTATTGCATTGTCTTGTTATCTTGCATTTGTTGATTATGCAAATCCACTGTGTTGACTGGTCCTTTAAAGGAACATTAAAGTCTTTTTTCTTTGTTATGTCTAAAAGGAACTTTTTTTTTTTTTTTTTGCTTGTGAGGTGTGTCACTGTGGAAGTTTAATATTATGAGCCAGTGGACAATCTGTCCCACAGAATAAGATGTGCAAAACACAAACTGTTCCTATTGGTTTCAAAATCAACTTTATACTTTTTTTTCCCCCCATGTAGACAATGTGTACATAGTGCCTTTTCATATAGTGTACATGATAGAATGTGTTCAAAAGGACATGAAAGTCAAAATAATACTTTCATGAACATAGTTTTTAATCCTGAATATGTACCGGGGGTAGTGGCATTCTGGTCTATTTGGTGCCTGATTTATTTGTGTGAAAGTGCTGTATTTACACAGATCTTTGCGTATTGCACTTTTATATTAATAAATCTGGCACTAAAAATTCCTGACTTCCACTACCCATGGGCCGTATTTGGTATTCTTTTATAAAAGAATAGACAAATGTACATGTCTAGAAAATATAGCTATAGTTTACTAGTCAGGTGTTAAAAGTTACTAGCCCAGAGAGAAAAATTACTAGTCTACTCAATGTTACAGATATTATTATTATTATAATTTATTTGTAGAGCGCCAACAGATTCCGCAGCGCTATAAACATAGGCGGTATACAAGGTAACATTTAAAGGGATCAAATGGGTAAAGGGCCCTGTCGAGAGTCGCACTGTTGCAGTCAGCTATTATGAAGGTGATCTACAAACAGTTGGGCTCTTCGACTTACATGCTAAGGGGGTTCATGGCGGATAGTAATAGAGGATAGGAACTGATATTAGGGAAGATTAGTGTACGTTATATGCATCACTGCACAATAGAGTCTTTAGGGAGCGTTTTAAGCTTTTAAAGCTAGGGTAGAGTCTTGTGGAGCAAGTCAGAGAGTTCCACAAGATGGGAGCCAGTCTTAAGAAGTCCTGTAAGCGGGAGTTAGAGGAGGAGAGTAGGTGGTCATGAGCAGAGCGAAGGGGACGGGAGGGAGAGTATCTGGAGACAAGGTCTGGGATATAGAGGGGAGCAGTGCAGTTGAGGGCTTTGTATGTCAGAGTCAGAATTTTGTGTTTAATCCTAGAGGCGAGAGGAAGCCAGTGAAGGGATTGGCAGAGAGGTGCAGCAGATGAAGAGCGATGTGAAGGAAGATGAACCTGGCAGAGGCATTCATAATGGATTGTAAAGGAGCTAGGCGGCAGCTGGGGAGACAAGAAAGGACGGAGTTGCGGTAGTCGAGACGGGAAAGGATGAGAGAGTAGATTAGTTATGTCTTGTGTAAGGAAATGTCTAATTTTAGAGATGTTTTTACGGTGGAAGCTGCAGGATTTAGCACAGATAGGAAAAAGCCACATTTATTACTCATTAACTAGTGGAAAAGTGACATTTTCAAGGCCTGCATATAATGCTCAAGACACTACCTCAAAAATATACCTATTTAATAATAAAAGTAAATTGCAATGTGTCTGAAGCACATACACAGAAGTTTTATCTCAGTGTCCTTTTCATGTTCCTTCAAGCTTTTTAAACAGTGTTTGCTATATGTTACTGCATTTTATGCACAAAAAACCTTGTAAAGTAAAGGTTCAGTCTCTCCCACCAGATCACTGTCTATGTGCAAAGTGGAGTCACAAGTAGTTCTGTAGGAATGTCAATATCCTGTTAGACAAAATGAAATGTTGACATTTGCAGACTTCAGGTGTTGTTTCTATCTTTAGATAATAGAAATGTCAAAACATAGATAGAATTTTAGTTTTAGGTAGACACATTTTTACAATATACTTCCATTAGCAGAAATGCTTCTAGTAAAATGTATTACTGTCTTTCAGCAGCATTCACACACATGCTGTGAGTGCCCATGCACCATTATCCAAACACTAAACCTCATGGAGTCAGGAGTGGCTTGTATGACACAGAGCTAGAATTTAGGGAAGGGCCTAAGTGGGGGTTTAAAACTAGCACTCATTCCTATGCAAATTGTTTAATCATTAAAAGTAAATACTTTATTAAGTCATTTAGTTAAAAAGGAGAATACTAACTCCTTAAAGTACCAATTAAACGAACCATGTGAAATAATCTTAAACTATTATGTTAGAACACCCCCCTGTTTCCTGGCCGATATCAGCAATCCTCGGCGTCAGGTGCCAGGGGTCACTAACAATGTGAATAATTAAAAGTGCAAAATTCACTGTTTAAACAAACGCGTTTCGGCTGTCTTCGCAGCCTTTCTCAATGTGAAAGCGACAAACCGAGGCCTGGGTGCTGCCCCTTTATGTACACATGCCCCACAAAGTAACTATCCTATTACTTCTTAGCAGTTGCTATACGCCCTTAAGATGGCCAATCGTCGTTATGTAAATGTCACTAAGTGGGCGTGTGGTTAGGCCATCCACTGATTGGGTATTGGCTGGTTACGTATCCTGTTACTTTTGACCGTGATTTACACTGTATTCATAGCGATCCAGCCTTAGCTCTTAATATGCCTAAACCTTATAGTACTGAGTACGTCTTGTGTTATATCCGACGTCTTTAGATACTATGATGTGCTTACATGTGGTTACATATGCAACAGTTATGTCTGGTGGATAATGCAGGTGTAATATCCTGTCATATAGAAATAGTCGTGATTCAGTACGACATAGTAATAGGTATATGGGCTAATACAAGATGATTCCATTTGTTAATACTCACGTTGATCAAATAAAAAAGTAAAAAACATTTTTTACAGATTCAAAGTGGCAAATATGTTCACCTTCTTGTGACTAGCAACCAGTGTGCATGGTAATAGGTTAAATAATCCTATATATCACACCAATGATTCGTACAGTATTATCTTAACGGATTAACATCTTTAAACCATAATGTAGTCCGTAATGAATAAACCCCATTCTGTCTGACCCTACACTAACAGACACACTTTAGTGCATAGATGTGGTACTATTTCCACAGAAAGTATGGTATAGTAATATGATATTAATGTGGCCATATCTTGTGTACGGGCAGCATTTGTTAGTGGTGAGACTTATAATTTGTATATTTAGTCCCTTAGAGTAGCCATAAATAGCCATGTTTTGAAAATCCTGGTTTGAGGGCATATATGCAGAATTAGGTTGCTCATCCATAAACCCATCATAGTTCTTATACAATTAGAGAGGAAATATTAAACTCAAAATGAGAGTTAGAGCTGTATCTACATATTCTGCAACCTTACCCATTATTAGCACTAATAAATTATATCTTGGTTTTAGGTGATTTTTTAAGTCACTGTTGTAAAATGTTGGTATGGTGAAACCAAGTTATTTCATTTATTCTCAAAAAATTATTATTATTATTATTATTATTAACCAATGCAAGTTAAACTGACTTGTGCTATTAGAATAAATGTACCCTCAGTGTTATATTCTCAATGTATATAGAGAAAGAGAGGTTCTAGTCCAATATGTGAGTTTGAATCGCAATTGTTCTTGGATATTTGTACTACTCATTAATGCATATATACAGAAATTATATTATTACACCACTCAAAGATACATCAAAGTTATATCAACGTTAAAGTGTTCCTTTGCAAGTGATATATACACTCCTTTACAGATAGAATCAATAGTTGTTTGCTTCATTCATTCCGTTGGGCATAACGGTGTTAAAGGGACAGTCAACACCAGATAATCCCTTAATTACCAATTCCCCAGTTTTGCATAACCAACACAGTTATAATTATACACGTTTTACCTCTGTAATTACCTTGTATCTAAGCCTCAGCAGACTGCCCCCTTATTTCAGTTATTTTGACAGACTTGCATTTTAGCCAATCAGAGCTGTCTCCATGGTAAATTTATGTGCATGAGCTCAATGTTATCTATATGAAACACGTGAATTAATGCCCTCTAGTGGTGAAAAACTATCAAAATGCATTTAGATTAGAGGCGGCCTTCAAGGTTTAAGAAATTAGCATATGAACCTCCTAGATTTAGCTTTCAACTAAGAATACCAAGAGAACAAGGCAAAATTGGTGATAAAAGTAAATTGGAAAGTTGTTTAAAATTACATGCCCTATTTGAAACATGAGAGTTTTTTTTTGGACTTGACTGTCCCTTTAAGTTTAAAGATCCAATTAGTCTCTTTTTGTAGTAAAGTTTTTTCACAATTACAACCTCTGATCCCTGGCTTTACTCGTTCTACACCCCAACATTTAAAAGATGTTGTTGTACCTGTATGGAATTTGTGGAAATGCCTAGCTACTATCTGTTTCCCTTTGTCTAAGTCATTTTGAACATTACGAATATTACTCAAATGTTCTGTTATCCTGATACCCAGTTTACGTGTAGTCATACCTACATAAAGAATATTACAGGAACAGGATAAACAGTATATACCATTGTTGCTCTGACAATTAATGTGGGTTTTGATTTTCCAGTTTTTCTCGAACCTGTCAGTGATAGCTTCCTTTTTAATCATAAATTGGCATGTTTTACAATGTCCACACGGGATAGAGCCTTTGTAAATATTTTTTTTGTTTTCTTCCTATTCCTATCAAAGTGGCTTGTAGTCAGGTTATCAGTTAGCTCTTCTGAATGTTAATGATGGTCTGTCAGTGTTTGTAATTTTTCATCACTTTTGAGAATGTGCCAATGTTTATTGACAATAGACGTAAATTTCTTACTTTGGCAATTATATGTGGATATAAATATCAGAGAATTGGATTCTGATATAGCTTGCTCTTTTGGTTTAAGGAGTTCAGACCTGTTCTTCACCATCGCCTTTTGGTAGGCTCTGGCCAGGAGTTTCTTTGAATAGCCACGTTTTAATAGTCTGTCCCTTAACTCTAGGGCTGATTTCCTGAATGATTCTAAATTAGTACAGTTTCTTCTGATTCTTAGGTATTCCACATATGGAAGACCTCTAACAGTCGAGGGGTGATGATGACTACTAGCATGTAGTATGTTATTTGTGGCTGTTGGTTTCCTATATGCCTCAGTAGTCAGTTGGTCATCTTGTTTATAAATAGTTAAATCTAGGAATTCTACCTTTTCTGTACTTATGTTGTAAGTCAGGAAAAGCCTGAAAGGATTTGTATATAATGGTTTGACAAAATCTCCCAATAGTTCCACTGTACCCTCCCATACGAATAGATTATCGTCTATATACCTAGACCAGTGGGTGACATATTGAGTGTAGTTCCTAAGAGAATCATGGAACACTACCATTTCTTCCCACCAGCCTAGGTATATATTCGCATAAGTCGGTGCACATGAAGTGCCCATGGCAGTGCCACAGATTTGCAAGAACAATTTGTCATTGAAGACAAAGTAATTATGGGTAAGAATAAACTTCAAGAGTTTTATAATGAATTATTTTATTTCCGTACATAATTCTGCTTCTTTTTCAAAGAAATGTGCAATTGCTTTAATCCCCCATTCAGTCTGTATACTTGTATACACAATGACTCAACGTCACAAGTAACAAGTATAGAATTCTGGTTCATCTGGATATTCTAGATATTGTTTAGTATATGCATTGTGTCTCTCGTATAGGAGGGGAGATCTTCCACTATATTTCTTAGTCTGGCATCAACATATTTGCTAGCCCTTTCCATTAAAGACCCAATCCCTGAGACGATAGGTCTCCCCGTGGGGCAAGAAATATTTTTGTGGATCTTTGGTAAAAGATATAAAGTGGCTACTTTTGGATTGTTTACAGAAAGAAATGTAAGTTCTTTTTTGTCAATAACATTCTTAGAAAGAGCAGTATTAATCCGACTGTTGTAGTTCTCAAGAAAGTTTTCTGTAGGATTCCCCAATAGTCTTTTATAACATATAGAGTTATTCAACTGTCTTGCGGCCTCATCTATATACATAGTTGTGGGCCATATCACTACATTTCCCCCTTTGTCACTATTTTTTATTTGTACGTCCATCCCGCTAGATAATTCCCTAATAGCCTCTGTTTCTGACTTAGACAAACTAGACTCTGTACCTTGTCTAGATGCATTCATAGTCAGTATATCATTACAGACTAGGTTCTGGAATGTAACTGCTTGGGGGGATAAATTGGGATTTTGGTTTCAGTATTTTGCGCCAGCTGTTATTAGTTGGTTCATTTACTCTATCATCATTGTCACCTAAAAGGGTGATTAGGTCGTTCAAAGCTGTTAAATGAGTTGGAGAGTATTGGGGTCCTTTGTATTAGAGAAATACTTTCTCAATAATATTTTTCTGACAAATAGGTGTATATCTTTGATTGCCTCAAATTTATCTATTTGGTTGGTCGGTACAAAGGACAGACCTTTTTTTAATGGAGAAATATGTGCTGATGTTAGTGTTTTTTCTGATAGATTAATAATGTTAAGGTTCATGGTTTCTTTGTTAACATCATTTATTTCTTTTTGTGGGATTGTGTTTTCTGGCTGAATCGTACCTTTCGCCTTATGCAAGGTTGTATTCCCTCTTCCCCTCCTAGTCCTACGCCTAAAGTGGTACAGCCTAAATTAATGTGTGGTTTGGTCTTTTTGTTTAGTATGGGCTTGGGAATTTGTTCGCCTTCAGAGAGTTCACCATCGGTGGAATCATATTCTTTGTCTGTACAGTCAGAATCTGGGTATTTATTAGTACTATTGCTCCAAGAATATACCTTCCCCTGAGCATAATCTGTTAGATCCCTGTCAATTTTTCTCTCTTTTTTATCTGAGATAAATTTTGCAAATGTTTCTACCTACGTTTAGTTTTATTGTACGATTTTTGGAAATCCTCCCTGAATTCAAAATGTTTTAAATCCTCACTGATTTTGGTGATTTCCTGAGTCGCTTCTTTAAGTTTATCAGTTTTATGTTCTACAAGATATCCAATTAGTTTTAAGGAGCATTCAGTAAGTGCTCCCTCCCATTTAGTCTTAAGCTCCGGTTTTAAGTCATAGAATGACGGGAACATTTTCAGGCGTAAGCCTCTTGGTATCACAATATTTTTGTGATAGAAATCATACATGCCTATGTTCCACTGTCCCTTAATGAGTTTTTTCCGGATTTTCTTAAGGTCTTCTAACGGTTGTATCCATTCCCCTAAAGTATCACCTTCAGTAGTATTTTTATTTCTTAGATCAGAAGTTAGATTTTTAATATCATCTCACCATTTTTGCATTTCTGCACTTAGATCAAAAGAAGTCATTGTGGATACAACTGTGCTCAAGTAATAAGGAAAATGGAGAAGCTTGAATGCTGCTCCAAGACTAGAATTAATATAGAGATTATGTTACTGGCACTAGTCAAAGTAGTAATAGGAATTGATAGAGCAGTGCTTACTACACTGTCCGGTGCTACCCCCAGTATAATATAATCAAAGCTAGAATTTAGGGAAGGACCTAAGTGGGGGTTTAAAACTAGCACTCATTCCTATGCAAATCGTTTGGCTTATGAGCCAGCCCATTTCTGGTTCAGCACCTTTTGTAGCGCTTGCTGATTGGTGGCTAAATGTGGAGCATCTACTTTATATTTGTACTTAAATGGCCAAAGCAAAGAAATAAACATATTCAAGAGAACAAAAAAAATGTAATATTAGAAGTAAATTATTTGTCTATCTGAATCGTAAAAAAAACCATTTGAGTTTCATATTGCTTTAGTGAGCTACTAAAACAACGTAACTCTTGCGAGCAAAATAGGGGAGAGCAGAGTGAGGCTAATAATATGTTATAGGTCATATTATGTCACCAAACATACTCTTTAATCATTGTATAATTATTATTAGGTTAGCAAAGAAAACAGGTCAAGTGTACAGCCTGAACATATAATCATTTCAGATGTACTGAATTGTAGTCCTTCAGGTTAGTTGCGCTCCCCTGGCTGCAGTCACGTCCCTTGAGCAGATATTCAGTGTTGCGGTAGAACTCGAGAGAAGGGTATTATCTATCTTTAAAGAATATCCTCTGATTAGTGCGCAGTACTAATTGTATGTACTATGTAAGAAAATGTGACCAATAGTGTTGTGAATTTGACAATTTTAATATATTGTCTTTGCTTTACAATCTGTTTAACAGAACCCCCCCCTCCAAATAAACGCTCTTTGTTGTTTGTATTTAATTGTTTTTTTTATGGTTTAGCTTATGATCAGCATACAAATTACTTTATGGTTATTAGTTTTTTAAACTCTTTCCCTATATTTATGTGTTGTAACAGAAAACTCATGTGACTAAAGTTGCTTCTAGTGAGAAGATTCACATGCAACAATCAAAACAAGTCTTGACACATTAATTTTGTTGAGTGCTGCAGGATATACAACATTTCTGTAAAGTAAATCTAAGGCAAATAAAAACAGAAAGCAGCATAATTCAGTCTTACAAACTGTTCTTTGAAATATGTGTTTATTTATTCTGTTTGTTGTGCTGGTTCAAAAGGAGATCCTGCCATCGCTCAGACACACTCTAAAAAACATCTTATAGGTATGAAATGTGTTCTATTATTGCAGATATTCCAGAAGATAAACTCTGCGGGGTTTGAGTTCAAAGACTTTGTTTTCTCAATGTCTCTGCCAGCACAGCTATCTGTCAGAGAGGTAAGTGTTTTTATTATGATCTTGCTCCTAATTTGTATAACAGTACTTTAAAGGGACAGTCTACTCCAGAATTTGTATTGTTTAAAAAGATTAATAATCCCTTTATTACCCCTTCCCCAGTTTTGCATAATAAACACGGTTATATTAATATACTTTTATAAATTTTACTTCTGTAATTACTATGTATATAAGCCCCTGCAGACTGCCCTCTTATTTCAGTTCTTTTGACAGACTTGCATTTTACCCAATCAGTGCTGACTCCACAGGAGCGAGCACAATGTTACCTATATGGAACACATGAACTAGCTCTGTCTATCTGGTAAAAACGGTCAAAATGCACTGAGATTAGAGGCGGCCTTATAGGGTTTAGAAATAGCAAATGAGCCTGCCTATGTTTGCTTTCAACAAAGAATATCAAGAGAACAAAGCAAATTTGATGGTAAAAGTAAATTGGAAAGTTTAATTTTGACTAAACTTTAAGTTTTGCAAAAGACATGGACAGTTTTTAGAAGGCTTTAGTAATTTGCCAGTTAGATGATTCTTTTTTTAAAGGGACATTCTAGTAACTTAAGAAATAAAAAATAAAATAAAGCTAAAATATTATCAACAGACTACAATGACTTATTTCACACCATTGTGATGTTATATACTTTTAAAATATTAAAGCTTTCCACTGTCCACAGAAGTAGTCAATTTATGATATGTTGTGTATCAAACACACCATTTAAATGGGCTGCAGCACATGTGTAGTTTGATGTACCCAGTCTATGTAGACTAAGGTGTGTATAAGTAAGCGGGTCAACTGCCAATCATCAGCTGAGCTGTCCTCTCAATGTTGATGGCTCAGCCGTATCCATGACAACAGGAAACCCCTTTCTGTTTCTTCAGTGAAAGTCTTGACATACAGTAGCACAGAGGGCTTTCTAATGTTCATATGCCCAAGCTTACCCCTGAGGCTCAGTAATAGGAAACTGCTGATTTGATCAAGAAATAACCCCCCATTTTTAATGTTTTTTTGAAGTTTGACAATGCAGACTACTTTTTATATAAATTTACTTTTAGTTCTTTTTGTCAACATTTGAAATTGTAATATTAATATTAATGACCAGCAGTAAATTTGCATTAGAAAAACAACACCTTTATCATGTCAGGTTTTATGATTGTAAAAACATTTTATTTTCCAGAATATTAAACCACGTTATCTCAACTTTTTAAAATGTATTACAGTTTTGTTTTATAAACGTTATTCATAAAAAAACAAAAAAATGTTTTTTATATATGGGAAGTCTTCTATGTGAAGAGGGCTTGCAGCGTTCTGCAACGTTATCTAAATGCATTTTTAAGATACATAATATTTATATAATTTATATACAACATATTTAAAGGTGCGTAGAACCTTTAACCCATAAAATAAGGACCTGAAGATGATAAATAAACTTTCCGGCATGGAGAGAAATCACACAATCTTTGGTGGGGTTTTTTAGCATTATATTGCAATTTATGTGTCTCTCCTCCACATCTAGAATCTTTCCTAGCTATGTAAATGCCTTTATGAAATTATTTGAGGGACCTCACACTGCTGACGAGACTCCTTAGATAATCTTGCTACACCAGAGGGCTTTAGATCATTGGGCACAATACCAATACAGCATACTTTATTGCTTATATTCTTCGCTCTAGTTTTAACCAACAGATGGCGGTATAATTTATAAACATATAGCCAACATGGATAATGTCAAATAATCCGCAGCATTCAAAGGAAATTGAAGTCAATTGTCAATATTTTGTATAGATACAAAAGAATATTATTTAGCCATCTCTCTTATAAAAAGGGATATTTGAGACAGCGCCACTAAATAAAAAAAAAGTTCAATAGCATAAAAAATACATTACAAATAAATAGAAAGTGCTAAATAAAAAGGTGATACTTGCACTGGATATATCTCAGTTAGATTCTGGAAGTCACAATAGCATATAAACTGCAACCAGGTGAGCAGGATAAACCGGCTGTTAAATCCTAGACAATCCACTACGCGTTTCAAGGAGACACTCCTCTTCATCAGGTTGCCAGCTGGAGAGGTTTTGATAATCAGACCAATAATTTTAGGCCTTTAGGGATCTTACAGTAAATATTCTTGAGCTGAAAGCTGTTAGCTTGGCACTGAGATTTATCCAATCAATCTAAAACAATTACTGGAAGACAAAAAAACAATCATAACAACGATTATCTGTGCATTTTGTACTGGATATTTTGAAGACAGCACTGAAGATAGCAATGAAATATTTGATCAGTACTGAGGATTAACTTCAGAAATGAAAAAGAAATGTTCATCCTAACTGGGACCTACCTCCGTTAGTGAGTTCTCTCTGGTGGCTCCTTCTTAAGAACATCTAGAAAACTTTCTGAAGTTAGACAGTGTTTCTTCTTCTAATAACTTTCTAATAACCAAGCAGCATTGTGATCAGTGATTTTTTATATTTTTATTGTAGTTATTGTCTTTATTTGTACATGAAACAGGAACTCTTATATGTGCATTCATATTAGAGGAACAAATCCCAAAATCTGGAATTCCAAAAGCCAGAATTATTCCAAAACCCAAACATTTTTATTTGTATTAAATTCTTTTTTTTTATTTTTATTTTTTTCTAAAAACTAACATTTTCCCCCATAATTAAGTTACAAACTTCTCTGCCTGAATCTTTGGTTTGTGTTTTTTGTGTTCTAAAATGCTAATGGTCTATATATTTATTTAAAACAACTGTTGCCTTTCTGATTACAGTACTGCAGTATCTTTATGATGGGACTATGTATGCATGCAAAAGTAATACACATTATATAAAACTACCTTTGTTTCTGAATAAGCTGTATTATTATATGTAAATATTGACTAAATGACATAAGATATTCCTGTTTACACTTGGTCCCCATTTACAGATGCAAATATACAAATATTACAAAATCCGAACTATATCGAAATCCAAGCCTTTTGCGTCCCCAAGCAGTTTGGATAAAGGGTTTTCTACCCGTATTACTAGATAGCAAGATACAGCTACACAATGAGAGCACAGCTATGTCAGCTTGTGAATGTTCTTAAATATATACCAAGAGAATAATATTGTGTGAGTAAGATGTAATTTCCTTCTTAAACTCATTATATACTTCCATGAGTTAATTTAAATAAATTTAACACTCAAAAACACCATGCAAAAGATTATTTATTGATTTTAAAATGTTTAACACAAACCAATAACAAATACAGTACATTTGTGTAAAGTAGAGAACCATTAGTGACTTTAACAGGAAGAATATCGAGGAGCCAACCACCCTAATTTTTTTTATTTTTTTGTTTTTTTTTTATTGAGGTTTAAAGCAAGGCATACATGGGACAATAAGAAACCCAAACAGAATAATAGTGTCATGTAAACTTCACACAGTATAAACCATAGATACATAGTATGTTTCAAAAATACATTTGAAAAATATAATATGCAGGTAGAATGCCTAGAATTTAGAGGTGTCTCCCAGTTGATACCAGAGGCCACTCTTGGACCCCAGATGTGTGTATAAGAAAAAAACGTAGGAGACTATTGTTAATGGAGGAAACCACTTTTGGGTCTCCAAACAGGAACCTCGGTTTTAATTTTATAAGACTAGATTAATGCTTTAGTAGGTATGTTGATATTCTAATATTACTAATTACATCGCTTTAATGTAAAAATAAGTTAAAGGGAAAGGATTAATGGTATATGAAGCCGCTGTTAGAGATTAAGGGCTTAAGACAAGGGAAGGATTGCAGGGAATAATCTTATGAGTTGTCTAGTCTATCAGTGCAGATATTGAAGTAATCCCATCTGTTTTAGATATAGAGCAGTGGAGTATTGCTTATTCAGAGTATAGAGGGAGCAAACCGGGTATTATCATATAAAGATAAAAGGCAGCTGCATGGATTCTAGAACAACATTTGATATGGGCAAGTGAGTCTTATAGCATCCCTTTAACACATAAACCCATAACAGTTAGATGGATTACAGGGGATAACCCTTAGGCTATACAATCTATCTGCTCGGCAGTCACAGTAATCCCCTCCAATTTGGAAATAGAGCAGTGAAAAATCACAGTTTAAAGGGAGCAAACTGGGTAATAGCATACATAAACAAAAGGCAGCTTTATGAATTTTAGAACGCTATTTGATGTGTGTAAACCAGTCCTATGACACCTCTTTAACATATAAACTTATAACTGTAAAATCTATCTGGTTAAGTCATCTGGAAGTGTAAGGATTTCCCCACATCCTCTAAAAAGATTATGGGACAGTGCAACTAAGAAAACTGATGGGAGAATAGATAAATTAGGGTATAATCTGCAAAGGTTAGGTTGCAGCTCGCTGACTATAAACATGCTGACTCAGCATAGCGCACATACATTACTATATGTATTAATATGAGAGTAGCTCCGCAGAGGAGGAAATAACAAAAGTAAAGTGAGCTCCCACCTTGATATTATTTTAGGATATACATAGTGCTCTGTCCCGTCTCGGCCGCCGACAAGACAGCACACCAAACAGCAACCCTATAGGGCAAGAATCATATAATAGGGAGCCACTAAGAGCATTCTTAACTATAAACTGTACAGTCATACGGCAGCGCAGCAGGGAAAAAGGAGAAGTGTGATTACTGTAATTGTGGAATAGCGACGTAAATATTAACTATATCTGTATAACACTGACAAACATAATATTTAACAAGTCTGAACTTAAATAACATTGGCAATGCTATTAAAAATACACACACATATATATAAGTCTTGCGATCGGCCTGCCAAGATGAAAAAAGAAAACATAAGCAAATAAACAATAATGGCAACACAGGGCTGGTGAACGCAGATATCGGGAGGGAAATCCCCTGTTGGCTGCAAGGGAGATGAACAGTCACAGTTCCTTTGTATTTTTTATTTCCCTCCCTCCTCTCTCTCCAACGAAGCTCACCATCTCCATAAAAGTTAAAGCGGAGGATGGTAAGAACACTTGGTCAAAAGTCCTATTTACCCAACTCCTGTTTTCAAATGATAGGCTCCAGGTGAGGTGGTAAAGTCTGGTAATAGGGACTAGAAGGTAGCAACTTGCCAGTGTCTCCGGCGAATTCTGATGTCCCCAAGTCAACAAAATTAACTGCCCTTAGACCAGTCACGGAGGCTGGATTCTTTAAAACAAAAAGGGTATCACTCCATGAAGTGGGGAGAGTACTGCGTCTTACTTCAAGAGCCTTCGTTAGCACTGTTGCAATCTCAAAGAGATCTAAAACAGGGTAAGTCTCTGAAACAGGAGCGTGATCTCCAGTATGACTTGCCTGCAGCTTCGAGTGCGTTCGCTCCTCTCCTCCTCGAGATGGGTGATCGTTCATGCATAGCTCTTTTGAGTGGTCTAGCTTACTGTAATCTTTTGCGGTCACCTGGATCTGTTTGTTTATCTGACCTGGTAGCTCCTCTCTTTGTGGCTTGCATACAGTTATGGTACTCAGAGCTGTAGATACGCTGTCCGCAAGACGTTGAAAATGTTGATCTAGTAAGTGCGCCATGGCAACAACTAAATCTCTTGTGGAGGGCTCCATAATGTAGAAGATGGTAGGGAAATCCCCCAATCCTTCAAGAAATATAGCGGCAATAAGTAGCGAGATATATGTTTAAAGCACACTCAGTGCTGCCTAACGACAGGGCCAAGACGCCCTGCCGGGGGGTATAGTAGAGGCCAAGGTCTTGAAATGGCTCCGGGCGCCGATGCTAGCAGCTATTCCAATAATTATGTGTACAAAAGGTGCGGCTTTCAGAATATAGAACAACTTCTATAAAAAGTCATATAAATTAAGCAGCTAAAAGGAGATTTTTCAAGATAAGTAAAGAAAAGCTGTGGGAGCATGCAGCTATGCGACTGATCATGGCCGCTGCCCGGAAGTTCCCCCCAACCACCCTAATTTTAGGAGACCAAAAAGGGTTTTTATAAAAGCAGAACTAAATAGAAGCAAGAACTAAAAATTCAGAGCCATTGTGGGATTGTCACGCCTTATATAATATATAACAGGACCTCCAGGGGTCAGTATCAACATGGCAATATTGTAATACAGCTGCACAAAAATAGCCCCCAAAAATGTTTAAATAGACATGTGCAATGACAAAATATTTTTTATATATATATATATATGTGTGTGTATGTATATATATATATATCTCAAATAAATACTCTGTAGTCCATAATATGCCCAAAAAGTAAATGTATTATGGATTTCGAAATACATAACGTTAAGGCCCTCCAAGGAGCCTTTCTCAGGGTGTGCAATGACAAAATATTTTATATATATATATATATATATATATATATATGAATGTACAAGGGAATAACAGCGCTCACAGCGCAGAGAAGGAGCAGTGCTGGGGGTGATCGGCAGCAACAGACAGTCTGCGTCCGGAGATCAGCGCTTCTGGATGGGAAGTTAATGGTTTGCTTTTAAGGAGGGTCTCAGGAAAGGTTTCCAAGGTATATCTGCCGATGAGAAAGTGCATACCAAGACTTCATACTCCAAGAGGTGACGGGCACATCCACACACGTATCCTGGGAGATAATCATTGGAAGAAAAAAATCTCTACATACTCCAAGAGGTGGATGAAAGTCTAGAAGCATACATGGGCATTCCGGACCAACCAATTACAAGGAACTGAGCATCCCTTCCAGTGCGGCAACTTACCTCATATGATTGAGGTAAATTCTGGTAAGGGAATTCACTGCATTTAAAGATCACTATATGGATCTTCTTTGACTTCTTATATATATTTAAGAAACTTTGGTCTTTAACATTCAGACACTGTTGATATTGTATTAACATACATATCAATGTCACATCACTCTGTTTATATAAGGACTTGTGAGCGCTGTTATTCCCTTGTACATTCATTCTAACTTTTACATCATCGGGTTTAACCCCTTTGAGGTCTTAGTCCCTAACAGCTGCCATCTATTTCCTTTCCCCTGACTAGCGCATTTTGTGAGTACCGCTCGTTCTCTGGTCAGGGCTCCTGAACTGTAACATTCTACTTGTTTGCTCCCATATATATATATATATATATATATATATATATATATATATATATATATATATATATATAGGATCCAAAGAGAGCACTCGCCATAAATTAAAGAATATATTTAAAGTGTTGTAAACATTTTCGAGGAGTGACCCCGTCATCAGACAGATAAAGAAAGAAAAAAAAAAATCCACGGCATTGCATTGAATACAAATTCAAGACATGCATTCACAGGCTGTTTTTATTTTTTTTCAATGGACTGTTTATTTTAATGTTTTTATAGAAGGTGGTATTGAGTATAGTAGATGTTTATGCTCTATAAACTATAGGACATTTTTTAAATATTGTCTTGTATTCGGATAATTACTATTAGAGGAGACGTCCTCAATATAAGCATTTTTGTTTTGTTTTATTATTATCCGCCATATTGGATAACCTATTTTAGGTTTTATTAAATGTTATATATGCTATATTGGTAATACGAGTCAGACTATAATTTTTTTTATAACTTTTTCTAACCTAGTAGCACCTTACTCAGAGTTTAACCTTTAGCTTTCTAGTACTTTCTAGCACTATTGCATTTTGTAAACATCACAAAGAGGATAAGGCATGGTCAATCTAAAGAAAATGTTGGGCTTCTGGTCGATCAGTTTTACCTGTTTCAAGGGCCTGTCTAACATTGGATCTGTGTACTGCCGTTCTTTCTTTAAAGATGCTTTCAATTTTAGCTATATATGATAACCCACATGGACATTAAATTAGATATACAATAAACTTAGCCTCACAATGAAATGGGAATTTGATATCGTAATTCGTACCAGTACTACCATGTTTCCCAAAATTAAACTATTGCAAGTCAAATAAACCTATTAACCCCTAAACCTCCGGCCCCCCACATCGTCGCCACTAAATAAACCGATTAACCCCTAAACCGCCAACCCACCACATTGCAAAACACTAAATTAAACTATTAACCTCTAAACCCCACTTTAAATTAAAATTACAATATAACTATCTTAAAATAAATAAAAACTTACCTGTGAAATAAAAATAAACCTAACATTAAACTATAAATTAAACTAACTACTATTCTAATAAAATAAAAAAATACTACCAATTAAAAACCTAAATTACAAATTTTAAAAAAACCTAACACTACGAAAAAAATAAAAAAATCTAAAATTACAAAAAATGTTAAACACTAAATTATGAAAAATAAAAAAACACTAAGCTTACAAAAACTAATAAACAAAATTATCAAAAATAAAAACAATTACACCTAATCTAATAGCCCTATAAAAATAACCCCCGCAAAATAAAAACACCCCCTAACCTACAATGCACTAACAATAGCCCTTAAAAGGCCTTTTTGTAGGGCATTGCCCTAAGTTAAATGGTTCTTTTCCCTGTACAAAAATACAAAGTCCACCCAACAGTAAACCCCACCACCCAACCAACCCCCCAAAATAAAAAAACCTAACTCTAAAAAATCCTAAACTACCCATTGCCCCTAAAGGGGCATTTGTATGGGCATTGCCCTTAAAAGGGCATACAGCTATTTTACAAGTGTCCATCCCTAATTTAAAAACCCCCCTAACACTAGCCTCAGAGTATCTACTCACGGTTCCTGAAGTCCGGAAATCCTGGAAGTGGATCCTATCCTGCGCGGGGCGTCCTCTTCATACGGTCACCGCCGTACACTGAAGTTGAATGAAAGGTAGCCGTTTCAAAATGGCGTACCTTGCATTCCTATTGGCTGATTTGATGCTTCAAATTCAAATCAGCCAATAGGATGATAGCTACTGAAATCCTATTGGCTGTTCAAATCAATCAAGCCAATAGAAATGCAAGGTACACCATTTTGAAACGGTTACTTTAGAGTTAGGTTTTTTTATTTTAGGGAGGTTGGTTGGAGGGTGGGTTTTACTGTTGGGGGGACTTTGTATTTTTTTTACAGGTAAAAGAGCTGTTTAACTTAGATCAATGCCCTACAAAAGGCCTTTTTAACTGCTATTGATAGTTTATTGTAGGTTAGGCAGTGTTTTTATTTGGGGGGCTTTTTTATTTTTATAGGGTTATTAGATTAGGTGCAATTGTTTTTATTTTTGATAATTTTGTTTATTATTTTTTGTAAGCTTAGTGTTTTTTATTTTTCGTAATTTAGTGTTTATTATTTTTTGTAATTTTTTTTGTAATGTTAGGTTTTTTTAAATTTGTAATTTAGGTTTTTAATTGGTAGTATTTTTTTATTTTATTAGAATATTAATGTTAGGTTAATTTGTAGTTTATTTTTATTTCACAGGTAAGTTTTTATTTATTTAAAGATAATTATATTGTTATTTAAAGTTAGGGGGTGTTAGGTTTAGGGGTTAATAGTGTAATTTAGTGTTTTGTGATGTGGGGGGGGCCACTGTCTAGGGGTTAATAGTTTTTTTTTATTAGTTGCAATGTGTGAGGCTGTAGGTTCAGGGGTTAATACTTTATTATAGTGTTGGCGATGTGGGGGGCTGGAGGTTTAGGGGTTAATAGGTTTATTTAGGTGTGGGCGATGTCAGGGAGCAGCAGATTAGGGGTTAACAACTTTTATTAGTGTCGGGGAGCGGAGGTTTGAGGGTTTGTAATTTAGGTTTTTAATTGGTAGTATTTTTTTATTTTATTAGAATAGTAATATTAGGTTAACTTATAGTTTAATGTTAGGTTTATTTTTATTTCACAGGTAAATTTTTATTTATTTAAAGATAATTATATTGTTATTTAAATTTAAAGTTAGGGGGGTGTTTGGTTTAGGGGTTAATAGTTTAATTTAGTGTTTTGTGATGTGGGGGGACGTCTGTCTAGGGGTTAATAGTTTTTTTTTATTAGTTACGATATGGGAGGCTGTAGGTTTAGGGGTTAATACTTTATTATAGTGTTGGCGATGTGGGGGGCCGGTGGTTTAGGGGTTAATAGGTTTATTTAGGTGTGGGCGATGTCAGGGAGCGGCAGATTAGGGGTTAATAACTTTTATTAGTGTCGGGGAGCGGCGGTTTAAGGGTTAATATATTTAAATAGTGTTGGCGATGTGGGTAGGCGGCAGATTAGTGGTTAATAACTTTATTTAATAGTTACGATGTGGGTGGGCGGCAGATTAGGGGTTAATAGGTTTTATATAGTGTTTGCGATGCGGGAGGGTGGCGGTTTAGGGGTTAATAGGCAGTTTATGGTTGTTAGTGTACTTTGTAACACTTTAGTTGTGAGTTTTGTGAAATTTTGTTACACAAAATCCATAACTACTGGTCTCAGATGGCGGTATGGATCGTATCAGTATAGGCTGTAACGCAAGCATTTTAGCCTGAACGCACAACCTGTAATACCGGCGCTATGAAAATCCCACACAAAAACGTAATTTTTTTAGTGCGGAATGTACGTTGCGTTACAGGCTAAAATGCTTGCGTTACAGCTATACCGACACGACTCGTAATATGCGTTACTGGCCATTACGCTTTTTTCAGCGTAAAGAGCCGTATTGCAACACTTGTAATCAAGCGAAAATCTTTTATTGGAAATGTTATGATAATTTTTAGCCACTTTCAGCAGTAGATGGCGCTCTTACCTAGGTCTGTTCATAATTTTACCTGATCACAACCCCAAACAGACTTGCTATATCAAACATTAAAACTCATAGAAAACTAGTTTGTCCCTGAGCAATATGTTTGCTTTTTAATTTTAGTTTACAGATGCCCAGAATTGTACACTAGATTTTTCTTTCCATAGATGTTTTGTAGATGATCCATTTATATAGCCCATCTGGGAGTGTTTTTGTAACAATGTATAGTTTTGCTTATTTTTGAATAACATTGTGCTGATTTTCTGACTCCTAACCAAGCCCCAAAGTGTATACTGATGTCTACAGATTCAAGCTTGCTGCTGTTTGTGTAAAGGGTCTTTTCATATGCAGGGGAGGAGGTGGTGTCTGCTGTTCCTGATTTCCAAGCCCCTTTCATTTTGTGTCCCAGCCTAACCTCATCAACAGTGCTAAAACTGGGCGCTAAGTATGTTTTTAAAAGGTTTTATACTGGATTGTTATATTGGTATCTGTGCTTATTCTTCTTTATAGTATTGTCTGTTACATGCAGTTATATGAAAATTGGTGTATACAGTGTGGTTTGTTTCCTTCAAAGTGAATGTCAATTTGATTAAAAACAGGGGCACTTTAATTCATCAAAATTTACATTTCACTCCTGTTGAGAAAAAAAACTTACCTTTTAATTTTCACAGCAGCTCCAGCTTCCTCCACCTTTCGCAAAGCCTTTTCCTGGGTCTAAAATGAGGAATCCGGCTTCCTCCAATCACAGCGTTGAATCAGACACTGATTCCCCCGGGGGGGAAGCTGTAATTGGAGGATGACCTATCCATCATTTCTGACATCAGAAATGGCTTGCAACGACCGGAGGAAGCTGGAGGTGCTGTGAAGATTAAAAGGTTTTTTTTCTCTCAACAGGAGTGAAATGTAAATTTTGATGAATTAAAGTGCCCCTGTTTTTAATCGAATTTTTAAAAACTGGGCACTTTAGCATCAAAATGGATCTTCACTTTGATCACAGGGTTTATGGTGCCAAATACTCCAGATTCCTCATGTGAACCATTTTTTTTAATTAAAAATAGTTGCCATTTTCAATTTGCTTGAACAGTTTCTTTACAGTTTTAGTTACAGTTTCTTTACAACATAAACATTTGCTATCCTAGGAAAAGGAGTCTGTTTTATGGTTTCAAAGTTGTAGCTTTGTCTTTAAAGTGAATGTAAATTTTGATGCTAAAGTGCCCGGTTTTTAAAAATTCGATTAAAAACAGGGGCACTTTAATTCATCAAAATTTACATTTCACTCCTGTTGTGAAAAAAACCCTTACTGTTTAATCTTCACAGCAGCTCCAGCTTCCTCCGGTCGTTGCAAGCCATTTCTGATGTCAGAAATGATGGATAGGTCATCCTCCAATCATGGCTTCCCCCCCGGGGGAATCAGTGTCTGATTCAACACCGTGATTGGAGGAAGCCGGATTCCTCATTTTAGACCCAGGAAGAGGCTTTGCGATGGGTGGAGGAAGCTGGAGCTGCTGTGAAGATTAAAAGGTAATTTTTTTTTCTCAACAGGAGTGAAATGTACATTTTGATGAATTAAAGTGCCCCTGTATTTAATCAAATTTTTAAAAACCGGGCACTTTAGCATCAAAATTGACATTCACTTTAAGTTGTTTATAAAATTGTACGTACTGCATAAGCACATATTATAGAAACGTGCTTTGTTAAAGGGATATTCCATTTTTGTTTTCTTAAATAAATTATTTGTGTATTGCAGTTTTTTGTTTGTTGAAAATTGTTTTTTGTCAGGTGAAATAGCTGGTGAAACTGCCACCTATAATTTGAATACTGAGGTATTGGTTATAGAAAAGCTTTTTAAACAAGAGCCAGCATCAGAAAACAACTTCCCACTGGGGTAGGAGAGAGACCAGTCTTTTTGAAAGGGTGTTCTTGCAGCAGCTTTGAGTTAAATGTTTAACGGCTGTTTGTCCATTGTACCTTTAAGTTGAAACTGTTTATCTTTATACTGAAATCAGTGTATATCTGTGCACAACCTCACTAGCTAATAAAGAACACTGCTATAGCCTAATTGGTGAGCCATGTCCTGCAACCATAAGAGCACAAAATAATTTTTAGCACAGGAAAATCTAATTA